>NC_084567.2:11667500-11967500 GCF_033978685.3 Nerophis lumbriciformis | reverse complement strand
ATTTTACTAATTTAAACCTAAAAAAATTGTTTTTTTATACTTGGCGCTACCTTTATAGGTATGCCAACTTCTCCCGTATTAGCATGCTAACATTTTATGCTAGTATTTTTGCCAATTTTATTAATTTAAACCTACTCAATACTTGGCAAATTCTTAGAAATACGCAAGCTTGTTCTATGACATCATGCTAACCTCAGCATGGTAATGTTTGATGCTAGCATTTAAGCTAATGTTATTAGTTTATACCTAAACAAAAAAAATAAAATAAAAAAAATACTTGGCGCTATCATAGATGTATGGTAGATATTAGCAGGCCAACATTAGCATGCTAACGTTTTATGTTAGCATTTTAGCGAATTTTATTTGTTTAAACCTAAATCATTGCTTTTTTACATGTAGTCTACATGTAAAGCGACTTTGGGTACTTAGAAAAGCGCTATATAAATCCCAGTTATTATTATTATTATTATTATTTTTATATTTGCCACATTCTTGGATGTATCTTAAATGTTCTTATGTCATCATGCTAACATTAACATGCTAATGTTTTATATCAGTGTTTTAGGTAATTTTATTAATTTAAACAAAAAAATCATGACTTTTGTTTCATGGCACCATATTAGGATCATGCTAAATTATCCTATGTTATTATTTTATGTATTTGCATGCTAACATTTTCTGGTAGCATTTTTGCCAATTTTCCCCGCCCATTTAAACCTAAAAATTATGGTTTTTGATACTTGGCGCTACCTTATAGGTATGCCAACTTATCCCGTATTAGCATGCAAACATTTTATGCTAGCATTTTTGCCAGTTTTATTAATTTAAACCTACTCGATACTTGGCAAATTCTTAGAAATACGCAAACTTGTTCTATGACATCATGCTAACGTCAGCATGGTAATGTTTGATGCTAGCATTTTAGCTAATTTTTTTAGTTTATACCTAAAAATAAATAAATAAATAAATAGAAAAAATAAAATAAAAATCATGGCTATTAATACTTGGCGCTATCATGGATGCACGGTAGATATTAGCGGGCCAACATTAGCATGCTAACGTTTTATGTTAGCATTTTAGCGAATTTTATTCGTTTAAACCTAAATCATTGCTTTTTTTATACTTGCCACCTTCTTGGATGTATGTTAAATGTTCTTATGTCATCATGCTAACATTAGCATGCTAATGTTTTATATCAGTATTTTAGCTAATTGTATTAATTTAAACCAAAAAATCATGACTTTTGTTACATGGCACCATATTAGAATCATGCTTAAGTATCCTATATTAGCATGCTAACATTTTATGCCAGCAATTAGCCAATTTTAGTAATTTAAACCTAAAAATTATGTTTTTTGATACTTGGCGCTACCTAATAGGGATGCCAACTCATCCTGTATAAGCATGCTAACATTTTATGTTAGTATTTTTGCCAGTTTTATTCATTTAAACCTACTCAATACTTGGCAAATTCTTAGAAATATGCAAACTTGTTCTATGACATCATGCTAACGTCAGCATGGTAATGTTTGATGCTAGCATTTTAGCTAATTTTATTAGTTCATACCAAAAAAATAAATAAATAAAAATAGAAATACAAATAAAAATAATCATGGCTATTAGTACTTGGCGCTATCATAGATGTATGGTAGATATTAGCAGGCCAACATTAGCATGCTAACATTTTATGCTAGCATTTTTGCCAATTTTATTCGTTTAAACCTAACAATCATTGCTTTTTTATACTTGCCACCTTCTTGGATGTATGTTAAATGTTCTTATGTCATCATGCTAACATTAGCATGCTAATGTTTTATACCAGTATTTTAGCTAATTTTATTAATCTAAACCAAAAAAAATCATGACTTTTGTTACATGGCACCATATTAGGATCATGCTAAATTATCTTATATTAGCATGCTAACATTTTATGCTAGCACTTAGCCAATTTTGGTCATTTAAACCTAAACATTATGTTTTTTGATACTTGGCACTACCTAATAGGGATGCCAACTTATCCTGTATAAGCATGCTAATATTTTATGCTCGTATTTTTGCCAATTTTATTCATATAAACCTACTCAATACTTGGCAAATTCTTAGAAATACGCAAACTATCACATCATGCTAACGTCAGCATGGTAATGTTTGATGCTAGCATTTTATCTATTTTTTTTAGTTTATACCTAAAAAACAAAAAAAAACGAACAAAAATAAAATAAAAACACCAACAAAAAACAAAAACATGGCTATTAGTACTTGCCGCTATCATAGAAGTATAGTATAGTAGGCCAACATTAGCATGCTAACATTTTCTTTTAGCATTTTTGCCAATTTTTGTCCCCCATTTAAACCTAAAAATTATGTTTTTTCTATGACATCATGCTAACGCCAGTATGGTAATGTTTGATGCTAGCATTTTAGCTAATATTATTAGTTTATACATAAAAAAACTTAAAAAAACAAATCATGGCTATTAATACTTGGCGCTCTCATAGATGTATGGTAGATATTAGCAGGCCAACATTAGCATGCTAACGTTTTATGCTAGCATTTTTGCCAATTTTATTCGTTTAAACCTAAAAATCATTGCTTTTTTAAACTTGCCACCTTCTTGGATGTATGTTAAATGTTCTTATGTCATCATGCTAACATTAGCATGCTAATGTTTTATGTCAGTGTTTTAGCTAATTTTATTAATTTAAACCAAAAAATCATGACTTTTGTTACATGGCACCATATTAGAATCATGCTAAATGAGCCTATGTTATTATTTTATGTATTCGCATGCTAACATTTTCTGCTAGCATTTTTTTTTTTGGTCATCATTCGATATCATTAGCATTAGCATAATCGGTTGCGATGCGTTTAAGGTGCATGGGAGAGACAAAAAGTGAGCGCAAAACATGAAAAGCCGGAGTTAAGCTTTTATATTGGCTGCAGTTTGACTCTGGAACAGATCATTTCTTTATTTCAATGGCAACAACTGAGGCGAGTTAGCGAGTGTGAGCTAACACAGAGCTTCCTTGTGGCGCACACAATGGCAGCCGTGGGGGGAGGGGAGGAGTGCGAGCAGCAGCTGTTGGTGTGTGTGTGTGTGTGTGTGTGTGTGTGTGTGTGTGTGTGTGTGTGTGTGTGTGTGTGTGTGTGTGTGTGTGTGTGTGTGTGTGTGTGTGTGTGTGTGTGTGTGTGTGTGTGTGTGTGTGTGTGTGTGTGTGTGTGTGTGTGTGTGTGTGTTTTTAAGAGCTTAGTTTCCCAGCCATGTTCAGCCTTTAAACTGAAAGGACCAAAGCGGTTGTCGTGGAGACGGGCCGCCTATCATGGGATGGAAGTAGGAGTGACACGTGTGCGTTTTCACTTCCTGTCATGTGACTGACGGCACATAGACTCTTCAACAAGCTAGCATATTGATACCAGGTTAACATGTTGATATCATGCGATGGCAGTTACAAACACTTTGATATCAAGTTTAAACAGGTCGATACCAGGTGCTAACATGTTGATATAATGGGATACCAGGTGCTAACATGTTGATGTCATGCGATGCCAGTTACAAACACTTTGATATCAAGTTTAAACATGTTGATACTGGGCACTAACAAAAGTAATATGATGCAATGTCAGTGATAAACACGTTGATATCAAGTTCCATCATGTTGCTACTTGGTGCTAACAAAAGTAAAATGTTGCAACGCCAGTGACAAACATGTTGATATCAAGTTGGATCATAGTGATACAAGGTGCAAACAAGCTGATATCATGTGATGCCAGTCACAAACATGTTATCTAGTTGGATCATGGTGATACTAAGTGCAAACAAGTTGATATGTGATGCCAGTCACAAACAAGTTGATATCAAGTTGGATCATAGTGATACAAGGTGCAAACAAGTTGATATCATGTGATGCCAGTCACAAACATGTTATCTAGTTGGATCATGGTGATACTAAGTGCAAACAAGTTGATATGTGATGCCAGTCACAAACAAGTTGATATCAAGTTGGATCATAGTGATACTAGGTGCAAACAAGTTGATATCATGTGATGCCAGTCACAAACAAGTTGATATCAAGTTGGATCTTAGTGATACCAGGTGCTAACATGTTGATATCATGCGATGCCAGTTACAAACACTTTGATATCAAGTTCAAACCTGACGATACCAGGTTCTAACATGTTGATATAATGGGATACCAAGTGCTAACATGTTGATGTCATGCGATGCCAGTTACAAACACATTGATATCAAGTTCCATCATGTTGCTAGTTGGTGATAACAAAAGTAAAATGTTGCAATGCCAGTGACAAACATGTTGATATCAAGTTGGATCATAGTGATACAAGGTGCAAACAAGCTGATATCATGTGATGCCAGTCACAAACATGTTGATATCTAGTTGGATTATGGTGATACTAGGTGCTAACAAGTTGATATCATGTGATGCCAGTCACAAACATGTTATCTAGTTGGATCATTGTCATACTAGGTGCAAACAAGTTGATATGTGATCCCAGTCACAAACAAGTTGATATCAAGTTGGATCATAGTGATACTAGGTGCAAACAAGCTGGTATCATGTGATGCCAGTCATAAACATGTTGATATCAAGTTAGATCATAGTGATGCTAGGTGAAATCAAGCTGATAGCATGTGATGCCAGTCACAAACATGTTATCGAGTTGGATCATGGTGATACTAAGTGCAAACAAGTTGATATGTGATGCCAGTCACAAACAAGTTGATATCAAGTTGGATCATAGTGATACTAGGTGCAAACAAGCTGATATCATGTGATGCCAGTCACAAACATGTTATCTAGTTGGATCTTAGTGATACCAAGTGCTAACATGTTGATATCATGCGATGCCAGTTACAAACACTTTGATATCAAGTTCAAACCTGACGATACCAGGTTCTAACATGTTGATATAATGGGATACCAGGTGCTAGCATGTTGATGTCATGCGATGCCAGTTACAAACACTTTGATATCAAGTTCCATCATGTTGCTAGTTGGTGCTAACAAAAGTAAAATGTCGCAATGCCAGTGACAACATGTTGATATCAAGTTGGATCATAGTGATACGAGGTGCAAACAAGCTGATATCATGTGATGCCAGTCACAAACATGTTGATATCTAGTTGGATTATGGTGATACTAGGTGCTAACAAGTTGATATCATGTGATGCCAGTCACAAACATGTTATCTAGTTGGATCATGGTGATACTAAGTGCAAACAAGTTGATATGTGATGCCAGTCACAAACAAGTTGATGTCAAGTTGGATCATGGTGATACTATGTGAAAACAAGTTGATATCATGTGATGCCAGTCACAAACACCTTGATATCAAGTTCAAACCTGAAGATGCCAGGTTCTAACATGTTGATATAATGGGATACCAGGTGCTAACATGTTGATGTCACGCGATGCCAGTTACAAACACTTTGATATCAAATTCCATCATGTTGCTAGTTGGTGCTAACAAAAGTAAAATGTTGCAAAGCCAGTGACAAACATGTTGATATCAAGTTGATTATGGTGATACTAGGTGCTAACAAGTTGATATCATGTGATGCCAGTCACAAACATGTTGATATCTAGTTGGATTATGGTGATACTAGGTGCTAACAAGTTGTTATCATGTGATGCCAGTCACAAACATGTTATCTAGTTGGATCATGGTGATACTCGGGGCTAACAAGTTGATATCATGTGATGCCCGTGACAAACATGTTATCTAGTTAGATCATGGTGATACTAGGGGATAACAAGTTGATATCATGTGATGCCCGTCACAAACATGTTATCTAGTTGGATCATGGTGATACTAGGTGCAAACAAGTTGATATGTGATGCCAGTCACAAACAAGTTGATATGAAGTTGGATCATAGTGATACTAGGTGCAAACAAGCTGGTATCATGTGATGCCAGTCACAATCATGTTAATATTAAGTTAGATCATAGTGATACTAGGTGCAAACAAGTTGATATGTGATGCCAGTCACAAACAAGTTGATATCAAGTTGGATCATAGTGATACTAGGTACAAACAAGTTGATATGTGATGCCAGTTACAAACATGTAGGTGCAAACAAGCTGATATGTGATGCCAGTCACAAACATGTTGATATCAAGTTGTATCATAGTGATACTAGGTGAAAACAAGTTGATATCATGTGATGCCAGTCACAAACATGTTGATATCTAGTTGGATTATGGTGATACTAGGTGCTAACAAGTTGATATCATGTGATGCCAGTCACAAACATGTTATCTAGTTGGATCATGGTGATACTCGGGGCTAACAAGTTGATATCATGTGATGCCAGTCACAAACATGTTATCTAGTTGGATCATGGTGATACTAGGGGCTAACAAGTTGATATCATGTGATGCCCGTCACAAACATGTTATCTAGTTGGATCATGGTGATACTAGGTGCAAACAAGTTGATATGTGATGCCAGTCACAAACAAGTTGATATGAAGTTGGATCATAGTGATACTAGGTGCAAACAAGCTGGTATCATGTGATGCCAGTCACAAACATGTTAATATTAAGTTAGATCATAGTGATACTAGGTGCAAACAAGTTGATATGTGATGCCAGTCACAAACAAGTTGATATTAAGTTGGATCATAGTGATACTAGGTGCAAACAAGTTGATATGTGATGCCAGTCACAAACATGTAGGTGCAAACAAGCTGATATGTGATGCCAGTCACAAACATGTTGATATCAAGTTGGATCATAGTGATACTAGGTGAAAACAAGTTAATATCATGTGATGCCAGTCACAAACATGTTGATATCTAGTTGGATCATGGTGATACTAGGGGCTAACAAGTTGATATCATGTGATGCCCGTCACAAACATGTTATCTAGTTGGATCATGGTGATACTAGGTGCAAACAAGATGATATCATGTGATGCCTGTCACAACATGTTGATATCTAGTTGGATTATGGTGATACTAGGTGCAAACAAGCTTATATCATGTGATGCCAGTCACAAACATGTTAATATTAAGTTAGATCAAAGTGATGCTAGGTGCAAACAAGTTGATATGTGATGCCAGTCACAAACACGTTGATATCAAGTTGGATCATAGTGATACTAGGTGCAAACAAGCAGATAGCATGTGATGCCAGTCACAAACATGTAGGTGCAAACAAGCTGATATGTGATGCCAGTCACAAACATGTTGATATCAAGTTGGATCATAGTGATACTAGGTGAAAACAAGTTGATATCATGTGATGCCTGTCACAACATGTTGATATCTAGTTGGATTATGGTGATACTAGGTGTAAGCAAGCTTATATCATGTGATGCCAGTCACAAACATGTTAATATTAAGTTAGATCATAGTGATACTAGGTGCAAACAAGCTGATATGTGATGCCAGTCACAAACATGATGATATCAAGTTGGATCATAGTGATACTAGGTGAAAACAAGCTGATAGCATGTGATGCCAGTCACAAACATGTTGATATCAAGTTGAATCATAGTGATACTAGGTGCTAACAAGTTGATATCATGTGATGCCAGTCACAAACATGTTGTCTAGTTGGATCATGGTGATACTAGGTGCAAACAAGATGATATCATGTGATGCCTGTCACAACATGTTGATATCTAGTTGGATTATGGTGATACTAGGTGCAAACAAGCTTATATCATGTGATGCCAGTCACAAACATGTTAATATTAAGTTAGATCATAGTGATACTAGGTGCAAACAAGCTGATATGTGATGCCAGTCACAAACATGATGATATCAAGTTGGATCATAGTGATACTAGGTGAAAACAAGCTGATAGCATGTGATGCCAGTCACAAACATGTTGATATCAAGTTGGATTATAGTGATACTAGGTGAAAACAAGCTGATAGCATGTGATGCCAGTCACAAACATGTTGATATCAAGTTGAATCATAGTGATACTAGGTGAACACAAGTTGATATCATGTGATGCCTGCCACAACATGTTGATGTCTAGTTGGATTATGGTGATACTAGCAAGTTGATATCATCTGATGCCAGTCACAAACATGTTATCTAGTTGGATCATGGTGATATTAGGTGCAAACAAGCTGATATCATGTGATGCCTGCCACAACATGTTGATATCAAGTTGGATCATAGTGATACTATGTGAAAACAAGTTGATATCATGTGATGCCAGTCACAAACACTTTGATATCAAGTTCAAACCTGACGATACCAGGTTCTAACATGTTGATATAATGGGATACCAGGTGCTAACATGTTGATGTCATGCGATGCCAGTTACAAACACTTTGATATCAAGTTCCATCATGTTGCTAGTTGGTGCTAACAAAAGTAAAATGTTGCAAAGCCAGTGACAAACATGTTGATATCAAGTTGGATCATAGTAATACGAGGTGCAAACAAGTTGATCTCATATGATGGCAGTCACAAACATGTTGATATCTAGTTGGATTATGGTGATACTAGGTGCTAACAAATTGATATCATGTGATGCCAGTCACAAACATGTTATCTAGTTGGATCATGGTGATACTAGGTGCAAACAAGTTGATATGTGATGCCAGTCACAAACAAGTTCATATCAAGTTGGATCATAGTGATACTAGGTGCAAACAAGCTGGTATCATGCGATGCCAGTCACAAACATGTTGATATCAAGTTAGATCATAGTGATGCTAGGTGAAATCAAGCTGATAGCATGTGATGCCAGTCACAAACATGTAGGTGCAAACAAGCTGATATGTGATGCCAGTCACAAACATGTTGATATCAAGTTGGATCATAGTGATACTAGGTGCAAACAAGCTGATATCATGTGATGCCAGTCACAAACATGTTATCTAGTTGGATCATGGTGATACTAGGTGCAAACAAGTTGATAGCATGTGATGCCAGTCACAAACATGTTATCCAGTTGGATCATGGTGATACTCGGGGCTAACAAGTTGATATCATGTGATGCCCGTCACAAACATGTTATCTTGTTGGATCATGGTGATACTAGGTGCAAACAAGTTGATATGTGATGCCAGTCACAAACAAGTTGATATCAAGTTGGATCATAGTGATACTAGGTGCAAACAATCTGGTATCATGTGATGCCAGTCACAAACATGTAGGTGCAAACAAGCTGATATGTGATGCCAGTCACAAACATGTTGATATCAAGTTGGGTTATGGTGATACTAGGTGCTAACAAGTTGATATGTGATGCCAGTCACAAACATGTAATCTAGTTGGATCATGGTGATATTAGGTGTAAACAAGCTGATATCATGTGATGCCAGTCAAACAAGTTGATATCAAGTTGAATCATAGTGATACTATGTGAAAACAAGTTGATATCATGTGATGCCAGTCACAACATGTTAATATCAAGCTGAATTATAGTAATACTAGGTGCAAACAAGTTAATATCATGTGATGCCAGTCAAAAACAAATTGATATCAAGTTTTATCTTAGTGATACTAGGTGCTAACAAGTTGATATCATGTGATGCCAGTCACAACATGTTAATATCAAGTTGAATCAATCAGAGTGATACTAGGTGAAAACAAGCTGATATCATGTGATGCCAGTCACAACATGTTAATATCAAGTTGAATCAGAGTGATACTAGGTGAAAACAAGATGATATCATGTGATGCCAGTCACAAACATGTTGATATCAAGTTAGATCATAGTGATACTAGGTGAAAACAAGCTGATAGCATGTGATACCAGTCACAAACATGTTGATATCTAGTTGGATTATGGTGATACTAGGTGCTAACAAGTTGATATCATGTGATGCCAGTCACAAACATATTATCTAGTTGGATCATGGTGATACTAAGTGCTAATAAGTTGATACCATGTGATGCCAGTCGCAAACATGTTATCTAGTTGGATCATGGTGATACTAGGTGAAAACAAGTTGATATCATGTGATGCCTGTCACAACATGTTGATATCTAGTTGGATTATGGTGATACTAGGTGCTAACAAGTTGATATCATCTGATGCCAGTCACAAAAATGTTATCTTGTTGGATCATGGTCATACTAGGTGCAAACAAGTTGATATCATGTGATGCCAGTCACAAACAAGTTGATAACAAGTTGGATCATAGTGGATACTATGTGAAAACAAGTTGATATCATGTGATGCCAGTCACAAACAAGTTGATATCAAGTTGGATCTTAGTGATACCAGGTGCTAACATGTTGATGCCATGCAATCCCAGTTACAAACACTTTGTTACCAAGTTTAAACATGTTGATACTGGGCGCTAACAAAGGTAATATGATGCAATGTCAGTGACAAACACGTTGATATCAAGTTCCATCATGTTGCTACTTGGTGCTAAAAAAAGTAAAATGTTGCAATGCCAGTGACAAACATGTTGATATCAAGTTGGATCATAGTGATACTAGGTGAAAACAAGCTGATATCATGTGATGCCAGTGACAAACATGTTGATATCTAGTTGGATTATGGTGATACTAGGTGCAAACCAGCTGATATCATGTGCTGCCAGTGACAAACATGTTGATATCAAGTTGGATCATAGTGATACTAGGTGCTAACAAGTTGATATCATGTGATGCCAGTCACATGTTAATATCAAGTTGAATCATAGTGATATTAGGTGCAAACAAGATATTATTAATATCAAGTTGAATCATAGTGATATTAGGCGCAAACAAGTTTATATCATTTGATGCCAGTCACAAACAAGTTGATATCAAGTTGGATTGTAGTGATACCAGGTGCTTACATGTTGATATCATGCAATGCCAGTCACAAACATGTTGATATCAAGTTAGATCATAGTGATACTAGGTGAAAACAAGCTGATATCATGTGATGCCATCACAAACAAGTTGATATCAAGTTGGATCTTAGTGATACCAGGTGCTAACATGTTGATATCATGCAATGCCAGTCACAAACATGTTGATATCAAGTTAGATCATAGTGATACTAGGTGAAAACAAGCTGATAGCATGTGATGCCAGTCACAAACATGTTGATATCAAGTTGAATCATAGTGATACTAGGTGAAAGCAAGTTGATATCATGTGATGCCAGTCACAAACATGTTATCTTGTTGGATCATAGTGATACTAAGTGCAAACAAGTAGATATCATGTGATGCCAGTCAAACAAGTTGTTATCAAGTTGGATCATAGTGATACTAGGTGCAAACAAACTAATATCATGTGATGCCAGTCACAAACAAGTTGATATCATGTGATGCCAGGTACAATGTTAATATCAAGTTGGAGCATAGTGATACTAGGTGCTAACAAACTAATATCATGTGATGCCAGTAACAAACAAGTTGATATCATGTGATGCCAGGTACAATGTTAATATCAAGTTGGAGCATAGTGATACTAGGTGCTAACAAACTAATATCATGTGATGCCAGTAACAAACAAGTTGATATCATGTGATGCCAGGTACAATGTTAAAATCAAGTTGGAGCATAGTGATACTAGGTGCTAACAAGTTGTTATCATGTGATGCCAGTCATATCAAGTTGAATCATAGCGATACTAGGTGCAACCAAGTTGATATCATTTGATGCCAGTCACAAAAAAATTGATATCAAGTTTGATCATGGTAATACTAGGTGCTAACAATTTGATATCATGTGATGCCAGTCACAAACATGTTTATCAAGTTGGATCATAGTGATACTAGGTGAAAACCAGTGACGTGCAGTCAGGGGAGGCAGGTGAGGCGGGGCCTCACATGCCATCATGGAAAGAAAAAAAATTTAAAAATAAAAAAAAATAAAATGTAATTGTTATATGTATCCAGTGATTATACTATAAAGTTATTTTCCATTTAACTTCACCAGTTTTATATTATTTTTTTATTCAAAATCGCTGAATTTTCACATTTGCTGTTCAAATACTGAGAAGAGACTTGCGGTGAGTCACCAGCAGAGGTGGGTAGTAACGCGCTACATTTACTCCGTTACATCTACTTGAGTAACTTTTGGGATAAATTGTACTTCTAAGAGTAGTTTTAATGCAACTTACTTTTACTTTTACTTGAGTATATTTATAGAGAAGAAACGCTACTTTTACTCCGCTACTTTTATCTACATTCAGCTCGCTACTCGCTACTAATTTTTATCGATCTGTTAATGCATGCTTTGTTTGTTTTGGTCTGTCAGACAGACCTTCAAAGTGCCTGCGTTACTGGTGACGTTTCACTCCGTTCCACCAATAAAATGCAGTCACTAATCAAATCAAATCAAATCAACTTTATTTATAAAAGTGACGTTTGACTCCGTTCCACCAATCAGATGCAGTCACTGGTGACGTTAGACCAATCAAACAGAGCCAGGCGGTCACATGACCTGACTTAAACAAGTTGAAAAACTTATTGGGGTGTTACCATTTAGTGGTCAATTGTACGGAATATGTACTGTACTGTGCAATCTACTAATACAAGTTTCAATCAATCAATCAAAAGTGTGAAGGAAAAAAGACCCTTTTTTATTTCAAACGTACATCCCGTCACAAGCCTAAAGACTGACTGCACAGTTCCTGTCTTCACAATAAAAGTGCCGCTCCATCGCGCCTGCGCTTTCAAAATAAGAGTCTCCGAAAGCCAGCGCAAACAAGCTAGCAAGCTACGGAATTTGCCGCCAATGTATTTCTTGTAAAGTGTGTGAAAACGAATATGGAAGCTGGACAAATAAGATACCAAAAACCAACCACTTTCATGTGGTATTAAACAGAAAGGAGGAACTTTTTTTCTCCTGCATTTGAAAACGTGGACGTTAAGCACTGCTGTCTGATTACAATCAATGCAAGTCATCAGAATCAGGTAATACACCAACTTATATTCTTGTCAACATGAAAGAAATGAATCTATATGTGTTAAACATGCATGTATATTCATTAAAACACCTTTAACATGTAAACAAAAACGGCAAAATAAATAAATATAAATGATATACTGTGTATATATATATATATAAATGTGTATATATATATATATATATATATATATATATATATATATATATATATATATATATATATGATATGTGTGTGTATGTTACTCATCAGTTACTCAGTACTTGAGTAGTTTTTTCACAACATACTTTTTACTTTTACTCAAGTAAATATTTGGGTGACTACTCATTACTTTTACTTGAGTAATAAATCTCTAAAGTAACAGTACTCTTACTTGAGTACAATTTCTGGCTACTCTACCCACCTCTGGTCACCAGCCAGTTGAGGCACGTCACTGAGTTGAGCCTCACCATGGATTGCGCAATGACTCTGCTAACTGCTGGCCTGCTGTGCAGTGAGACCGTATTGCTATATGAATTATATTATACATTTCCATAGTTTAGTTAGCTGAGGTATATAATGTACAGTGTATTTTGTCAACAACTGTATGTGTGTAACGTATTTCTTGTGCTGAGCAATCATAAAAATGCTGCGAACACGCACTGGCTGAGGCTCGCTTCAATCCCGCCTCCTGGTGGTAGAGGGCGGTAGTGATCCCAGGGAGCATTTCCGCGACTGCTCGGCTGCAGAAGAAGTGACAACAAGCTACAGTTAGCAGCGATCGTTTATTTTTTCCTTTTGCCTGGACCGTTAACATGGAGGATTACATATCTAAAATAAAACAGTTTTCTAAACTGGACTTTCAATTGAAGCAGGAGGTAATACTTAAAGGAAGATCTCCATCGAGACAGAGAGACTTTTAAAACTGAAGAAAGATAAGGAAGACTTCTATAAACAAGTTATTGATGCTTTTGTTCAAAAGGAGATGCGCATGGACTTCATTTATAAGTAATAAAGTTTTTTTTAATTATATGTGCTTTTTTGTGTGCTACAGTTTGTATGTGTAAAGTTAAAGTTAAGTTAAAGTACCAATGATTGTCACACACACACTAGGTGTGGTGAAATGTGTCCTCTGCATTTGACCCATCCCCTTGATCACCCCCTGGGAGGTGAGGGGAGCAGTGGGCAGCAGCGGTGCCGCGCCCGGGAATAATTTTTGGTGATTTAACCCCCAATTCCAACCCTTGATGCTGAGTGCCAAGCAGGGAAGAATGCTGGTATAAGCTCTTAAACATAACCCGTTAACTGCTGCCAATCAAATGGTGAATAGATACTCTTTAGGGTTCATATGTTTGTAAATCTGACTGTGATGAAGTCAGTGCCTCACCAGCCATCAACCTCACCGCACGTCACTGGTGAAAACAAGTTGATATGTGATGCCAGTCACAAACAAATTGATATCAAGTTGGATCATAGTGATACTGTGTGCAAACAAGCTGATATCACGCGATGCCAGTCAAACATGTTGATATCAAATTGGAGCGTAGTGATACTAGGTCTTAACAAGTTGATATCATGTGATGCCAGTCACAACGTGTTGATATCAAGTTGAATCATAGTGATACTAGGTGAAAACAAGTTGATATCATTCAATGCCAGTCACAAACAAGTTGATATCAAGTTTGATCATGGTGATATCTAGGTGCTTGCAATTTGATATCATGTGATGCCCGTCACAAACATGTTTATCAAGTTGGATCATAGTGATACTAGGTGCAAACAAGTTGATATCATGTGATGCCAGTCACAAACAAAAAATATAAGAGAAAAACATGTTGCAGCACAAAGGAATGGTACAAGTTTGGGGATATTTTGACAAGGTGGGGGACTGTTATAAATAATAACACAATAATTACAGGTTAATAACATAAAAACCATAACAATTTAATAATAAAGACTATAATAGTTAACAACAAAAACTATAATAGATAAATAACTGTTCTAGTACAAAGGAATGGGACAAGTTTGGGGAGATGTTGATAGGTGGGGGACTGTTATGAATAATTACACAATAATTACAGGTTAATAACATAAAAACTATAACAATGTTGAAACCGTAACAGACAAATAACTGTTGCAGCACACAAGGTGGGCGGCCATCTTGACGCGGGTTTGTCTTTGTGGTCTCAAACAATGTTTGTGTGTGTATTATGAACGCAGCAACATCACAGGCAAACACTTCCTGTTGATGTTTCCATGACGACCCCTTGGGGACGTCACCTTTTTGTTCTCTGAAACAAACCTTCTCGCCATCATTGTGGCACCGGTTGCCGGGGCAACGGCTGTGGATAAACAAACTTAAACAATGTTGTGTTTCCTGAAGAATGGCCGCCTCAGTGTGACGACACAATAACAATGTTTTTGTGCGCAGACAGGAGGTCCAGGAGATAAATAATAACAATGTTTGCATGTTCTTGTGCGCAGACAGGAGGTCCAGGAGATGAATAATAACAATGTTTCCATGTTCTTGTGCGCAGACAGGAGGTCCAGAAGATGAATAATAACAATGTTTGCATGTTCTTGTGCGCAGACAGGAGGTCCAGGAGATGAATAATAACAATGTTTTGCATGTTCTTGTGCGCAGACAGGAGGTCCAGGAGATGAATAATAACAATGTTTTGCATGTTCTTGTGCGCAGACAGGAGGTCCAGGAGATGAATAATAACAATGTTTCCATGTTCTTGTGCGCAGACAGGAGGTCCAGGAGATGAATAATAACAATGTTTCCATGTTCTTGTGCGCAGACAGGAGGTCCAGAAGATGAATAATAACAATGTTTGCATGTTCTTGTGCGCAGACAGGAGGTCCAGGAGATGATTAATAACAATGTTTTGCATGTTCTTGTGCGCAGACAGGAGGTCCAGGAGATAAATAATAACAATGTTTGCATGTTCTTGTGCGCAGACAGGAGGTCCAGGAGATGAATAATAACAATGTTTCCATGTTCTTTTGCGCAGACAGGAGGTCCAGAAGATGAATAATAACAATGTTTGCATGTTCTTGTGCGCAGACAGGAGGTCCAGGAGATGAACAATAACAATGTTTCCATGTTCTTGTGCGCAGACAGGAGGTCCAGGAGATGAATAATAACAATGTTTGCATGTTCTTGTGCGCAGACAGGAGGTCCAGGAGATGAATAATAACAATGTTTTGCATGTTCTTGTGCGCAGACAGGAGGTCCAGGAGATGAATAATAACAATGTTTTGCATGTTCTTGTGCGCAGACAGGAGGTCCAGGAGATGAATAATAACAATGTTTCCATGTTCTTGTGCGCAGACAGGAGGTCCAGGAGATGAATAATAACAATGTTTCCATGTTCTTGTGCGCAGACAGGAGGTCCAGAAGATGAATAATAACAATGTTTGCATGTTCTTGTGCGCAGACAGGAGGTCCAGGAGATGAATAATAACAATGTTTTGCATGTTCTTGTGCGCAGACAGGAGGTCCAGGAGATGAATAATAACAATGTTTTGCATGTTCTTGTGCGCAGACAGGAGGTCCAGGAGATGAATAATAACAATGTTTGCATGTTCTTGTGCGCAGACAGGAGGTCCAGGAGAACTGCGTGCGCTGGAGGAAGAGGTTCTCCTTCGTGTCCAAGATGAGCGCCAACCCACACACGGGAGTGCTGGACCCTTCCGTGTGCAGAGTGTCTGTTAGGAAGGTAAAAACATTCTTTGTCACGCCAGCCGATGGACGGTCCCGTCATAATGTGTTCATTTACCTGTGGCGCTCCCCCACAATTCATTCAAATATATATGTACTGCATATATTTTAGACCTATAATATTACAACACATTTTATGTTAGCATTCTTTACAAACCATTTTTGGTCAAAATAAATACTTAAATATCAGATTTTGCATGAAACTATAATAAAAATATATTTGATGGTAAAATGTACAAAGTGTATTACTGTCAATTGAAAAAACTACCATCATTATTTGTATGTTTTTTTTTTAACCACACCTATTGTTTTTATGGCGTGTTTCTGGAAATGGAAACACAACAAGCTACCACTTTACCCCCAGTGGTACCCTTTTTACATTTTACTGTAATATGTGGTATACAGAATATATATTTTACAGTAAAATTCTGGTGACTAAGCTGCCATTTTTCCATTCAAAAAAATAATTTTTGCATTTTACTGTAATATGTAGTAAAAAAAAAAGAAATAAAAAAAAGAACACACTGTATATTATACGGTAAAATCCTGGTGACTAACTGCCATTTTCCCCGTAAAAAAACTATATATTTTTTCATTTTACTGTAATATGTTGTAAAAAAACCAAAAAAAAAACAGTAAAAAAAACATTGGCAATGTTTTTTCATTTTACTGTAATATGTTGTATATAAAATGTTTATTTTACAGTAAAATACAGTAAAATGAAGCTGCCATTTTTCCCATACATTTTTTTTTCCCATTTTAATGTAATATGCTGTAAAAAACAACAACAGCAAAAAAGAAAACACAGTATATTGTACGGTAAAATTCTGGTGACTAAGCTGCCATTTTTTCCGTAAAAAACAGTGGTACTGTTGTCCATTTTATTGTAATATGTTGTATATAAAATGTATATTTTGCAGTAAAATTCTAAAGACTAAGCTGCCATTGTTTCCCCATAAAAAATAGTAGTACTGTGTTTCCATTTTACTCTAATATGTTGTGTATATATAAAAAAATTATATTATTATTTTTTCTGGTGACTAAGCTGGCATTTTCCCCATAAAAAAAACAGTTTTTTTTTCCATTTTACTGTAATATGCTGTAAAAAAAACAACAGCAAAAAAGAAAACACAGTATATTGTACGGTAAAATTCTGGTGACTAAGCTGCCATTAAAAAAACAGTGGTACTGTTTTTCCATTTTACTGTAATATATTGTGTGTGTATATATAAAAAAAAAAATATTTTACAGTAAAATTCTGGTGACTAAGCTGACATTTTTTCCCCGTAGAAAAACAGTCGTACTGTTTTTCCATTTTACTGTAATATATTGTAAAAAACAACAACAACAAAAGAAAACACTGTTTATTATACAGTAACATTCTGGTGACTAAGCTGACGTTTTTCCCCATAAAAAACAATGGTACTGTTTTTCCATTTTACTGTAATATGTTGTGTACATATAAAACATTTTTTATTTTACAGTCAAATTCTGGTGACTAAGCTGCCATTTTTCCCATAATTTTTTTTTTCCATTTTACTGTAATATGCTATAAAAAACCACAACAGCAAAAAAGAAAACACAGTATATTGTACGGTAAAATTCTGGTGACTAAGCTGCCATTTTCCCCCGTAAAAAACATTGGCACTGTTTTTCCACTTTACTGTAATATGTTGTAAAAAATAAATTAAAAAAGTATATTTTACAGTAAGATTCTGGTGACTAAGCTGCCATTTTTCCTATTAAAAAATGTTGGCACTGTTTTTAAATTTATAATGAATTACATGTTGTTTAAAAACACTGCATATTTTACAGTAAAATTCTGGTGACTAAGCTGCTATTTCTCCCCCCGTAAAAAAACAGTGGTTCTGTTTCCATTTTACTCTAATATGTTGTAAAAATAAGTATATTTTACGGTAAAATTCTGGTGACTAAGCTGCCATTTTTCCTATTAAAAAACGTTGGCACTGTTTTTAAATGTTTAATTAATTACATGTTGTTTAAAAACACTGCATATTTTACAGTACAATTCTGGTGACTAAGCTGACATTTTTTCCATAAAAAAACATTGGTACTGTTGTCCATTTTATTGTAATATGTTGTATATAAAAAGTATATTTTACAGTAAAATTCTGGTGACTAAGCTGCCATTTTCCCCGTAAAAAAACATTGGTACTGTTGTCCATTTTATTGTAATATGTTGTATATAAAATGTATATTTTGCAGTAAAATTCTAAAGACTAAGCTGCCATTGTTTCCCCATAAAAAATAGTAGTACTGTGTTTCCATTTTACTGTAATACGTTGTGTATATATAAAAAAATTATATTTTACAGTAAAATTCTGGTGACTAAGCTGGCATTTTTCCCATAAAAAACAGTTTTTTTCCATTTTACTGTAATATGCTGTAAAAAACAGCAAAAAAGAAAACACAGTATATTGTACGGTAAAATTCTGGTGACTAAGCTGCCATTTTTTCCGTATAAAACAGTGGCACTATTTTCCATTTTACTGTAATATGTTGTAAAAAATAAAGTATATTTTGCAGTAAAATTCTGGTGACTGAGCTGCCATTTTTCCTATTAAAAAACGTTGGCACTGTTTTTAAATGTATAATTAATGACATGTTGTTTAAAAACACTGCATATTTTACAGTAAAATTCTGGTGACTAAGCTGCCATTTTTTCCGTAAAAAAACATTGGTACTGTTTTTCCATTTATCGTGAGATGTTGTTTAAAAAACTGCATATTTTACAGTAAAATTCTGGTGACTGAGTTGCTGTTTTTTTTTTTTACTGTAAAATCTACATTTTTTGTTTACAGTGTACCTAAAAAAATTATAGATTTTCATTTTTCAGTATCAACTTAAGTCGGTCAAAAATATGGATGACATTTTTTTTTCCCATTTCAAGCAAATTGATGCACGTCAATTGTTATACAACAATGTTAGTTAGTTTTTTGTTTTGTATTTATATTTATGTTACTTTCTTCAGTGTTGATAAGGAGGTGTACAAGTACATGAAAATATGCTCCAAAGTGCTTCAAACAAAGAGATGAATTAAAAAAAACTTTTTGCTGTTTTTCCCCTGCAGGAGCAGAAAGGAGGCAAAACGTACACGAAGGTAAGCCCCTTCCTCTGCATCACATGACCACAAGCACGCACCACTTCCTCTTTTTTTTTTTATTGTTGTTGTTCCTAAACTGGGACTAAATTTAGCCGATTTCCCTCCTTGGAAGTCCACTTCCTGGCAAGCTCACCTATTTAAAAACAGCTTCTGAGAAAAAAGGAAAACCCTACGACTGAAGAATGGCAACCTTTCACTGCGGAGTTCATCTCAAACTAGGACTGGGTGATAAAACCGTATCGATACAATAGACAATAATTTAAAATTAAAAAAAAAAATCTCTGGGCATTTCAACACCTCCAAATTTGGTAATAAAACCAAACAATTGCACTACTTACAGTGTAAACACTTTGTAGGGCGCAACATAACACATTCAGCTTCCTGGAAAAAATGCACTTCCTGGTTGGACAACATACCATAGATAGCCGAAACCAGGGGTTCTTAACCCTTTTGACCTTGGGGCCCAACTTTTCCACTACAGAAGTGCCCCGGGGCCCCGCTCTATTAAAACAAGTCTAAATGAGTAATTTTACTCTTCATTTTAATGGTAATTGTATTCAATAATTATATCAAACCTACTTATAAGCTGAAAAATAGCAAAATAAATCACGTAAAAATAAATACTAAAAATCACATCTCTTAAATAAGCATGCTAATGTTAGCATGCTAACATTTTATGCTAACTTTGTAGCTAATTGTTTATGTTCATACCAAAAGAAACATAGATTTTGATACTTGGCGCCATCTTAAAAGTTTGCTAACATCTCTTTTATTAGCACCGTCACGTTAACATGCTAAAGTTTTGTCCTAGCTTTTAAGCTAATTGTGTATGTTTAACCCTAAAAATCATGGTTTTGGATACTTGGCGCCATCTTAGAAGTATGCTAACTTCTGTTATGTTAGCATGCAAACGGTTAATGCTAGTTTTTTAGCAAATGTTGTATGTTTATACCTAAAAATGATAGATTTTGGTACTTGGTACCATCTTAAAAGTATGCTAACATCTCTTTTATTAGCATGCTCACGTTAACATGCTAAAGTTTTGTCCTAGCTACTAAGCTAATTGTGTACGTTTAACCCTAGAAATCATGGGTTTGGATACTTGACCCCATCTTAGAAGTATGCTAACGTCTCTTATATTAGCATGCTCACGTTAAAGTGCTAACGTTTTATCCTAGCTTTTAAGCTAATTTTGTATGTTCAACCCTAAAAATCATGGGTTTGGATACTTGGCACCATCTTAGAAGTATGCTAACTTCTCTTATGTTAGCATGCAAATGATTGATGCTAGCTTTTTAGCAAATGTATGTTTATACCTGATTAATGCTAGCTTTTTAGCAAATGTATGTTTATACCTAAAAATTATAAATTTTGATACTTTGCACCATCTTAAAAGCATGCTAACATCTCTTTTATTAGCATGCTCATGTTAACATGCTAACGTTTTAGCCTAGCTTTTAAGCTAATTTTGTATGTTTAACCCTAAAAATCATGGGTTTGGATACTTGGCGCCATCTTAGAAGTATGCTAACGTCTTTTATATTAGCATGCTCACGTTAAAGTGCTAACGTTTTATCCTAGCTTTAAAGCTAATTTTGTATGTTTAACCCTAAAAATCATGGGTTTGGATACTTGGCACCGTCTTAAAAGTATGCTAACGTCTCTTATATTAGCATTCTCTCGTTTTATGCTAGCTTTTAAGCTCATTTTGTTTGTTTAACCCTAAATATCATGGGTTTGGATACTTGGCGCCATCTTAGAAGTATGCTAACGTCTCTTATATTAGCATGCTCACGTTAAAGTGCTAACGTTTTATCTTAGCTTTTAAGCTAATTTTGTATGTTTAACCCTAAAAATCATGGGTTTGGATACTTGGCGCCATCTTAGAAGTATGCTAACTTCTCTTATGTTAGCATGCAAATGATTAATGCTAGCTTTTTAGCAAATGTTGTATGTTTATACCTAAAAATTATAGATTTTCATACTTTGCACCATCTTAAAAGTATGCTAACATCTCTTTTATTAGCATGCTCATGTTAACATGCTAACGTTTTATCCTAGCTTTTAAGCTAATTTTGTATGTTTAACCCTAAAAATCATGGGTTTGGATACTTGGCGCCATCTTAGAAGTATGCTAACTTCTCTTATGTTAGCATGCAAATGATTAATGCTAGCTTTTTAGCAAATATTGTATGTTTATACCTAAAAATTATAGATTTTGATACTTTACACCATCTTAAAAGTATGCTAACATCTCTTTTATTAGCATGCCCATGTTAACATGCTAACGTTTTATCCTAGCTTTAAAGCTAATTTTGTATGTTTAACCCTAAAAATCATGGGTTTGGATACTTGGCGTCATCTTAGAAGTATGCTAACTTCTCTTATGTTAGCATGCAAATGATTAATGCTAGCTTTTTAGCAAATGTTGTATGTTTATACCTAAAAATTATAGATTTTGATACTTTGCACCATCTTAAAAGTATGCTAACATCTCTTTTATTAGCATGCTCATGTTAACATGCTAACGTTTTATCCTAGCTTTTAAGCTAATTTTGTATGTTTAACCCTAAAAATCATGGGTTTGGATACTTGGCACCGTCTTAAAAGTATGCTAACGTCTCTTATATTAGCATTCTCTCGTTTTATGCTAGCTTTTAAGCTAATTTTGTATGTTTTACCCTAAATATCATAGGTTTGGATACTTGGCGCCATCTTAGAAGTATGCTAACGTCTCTTATATTAGCATGCTCACGTTAAAGTGCTAACGTTTTATCCTAGCTTTTAAGCTAATTTTGTATGTTTAACCCTAAAAATCATGGGTTTGGATACTTGGCGCCATCTTAGAAGTATGCTAACTTCTCTTATGTTAGCATGGAAATGATTAATGCTAGCTTTTTAGCAAATGTTGTATGTTTATACCTAAAAATTATAGATTTTCATACTTTGCACCATCTTAAAAGTATGCTAACATCTCTTTTATTAGCATGCTCATGTTAACATGCTAACGTTTTATCCTAGCTTTTAAGCTAATTTTGTATGTTTAACCCTAAAAATCATGGGTTTGGATACTTGGCACCGTCTTAAAAGTATGCTAACGTCTCTTATATTAGCATTCTCTCGTTTTATGCTAGCTTTTAAGCTAATTTTGTATGTTTTACCCTAAATATCATAGGTTTGGATACTTGGCGCCATCTTAGAAGTATGCTAACGTCTCTTATATTAGCATGCTCACGTTAAAGTGCTAACGTTTTATCCTAGCTTTTAAGCTAATTTTGTATGTTTAACCCTAAAAATCATGGGTTTGGATACTTGGCGCCATCTTAGAAGTATGCTAACTTCTCTTATGTTAGCATGGAAATGATTAATGCTAGCTTTTTAGCAAATGTTGTATGTTTATACCTAAAAATTATAGATTTTCATACTTTGCACCATCTTAAAAGTATGCTAACATCTCTTTTATTAGCATGCTCATGTTAACATGCTAACGTTTTATCCTAGCTTTTAAGCTAATTTTGTATGTTTAACCCTAAAAATCATGGGTTTGGATACTTGGCGCCATCTTAGAAGTATGCTAACTTCTCTTATGTTAGCATGCAAATGATTAATGCTAGCTTTTTAGCAAATGTTGTATGTTTATACCTAAAAATTATAGATTTTGATACTTTGCACCATCTTAAAAGTATGCTAACGTCTCTTATATTAGCATGCTCACGTTAAAGTGCTAATGTTTTATCCTAGCTTTTAAGCTAATTTTGTATGTTTAACCCTAAAAATCATGGGTTTGGATACTTGGCGCCATCTTAGAAGTATGCTAACTTCTCTTATGTTAGCATGCAAATGATTAATGCTAGCTTTTTAGCAAATGTATGTTTATACCTAAAAATTATAGATTTTGGTACTTTGCACCATTTTAAAAGTATGCTAACATCTCTTTTATTAGCATGCTTATGTTAACATGCTAACGTTTTATCCTAGCTTTTAAGCTAATTGTGTATGTTTAACCCTAAAAATCATGGGTTTGGATACTTGGCACCGTCTTAAATGTATGCTAACGTCTCTTTAATTAGCATTCTCTCGTTTTATGCTAGCTTTTAAGCTCATTTTGTATGTTTAACCCTAAATATCATGGGTTTGGATACTTGGCGCCATCTTAGAAGTATGCTAACGTCTCTTATATTAGCATGCTCACGTTAAAGTTCTAACGTTTTATCCTATCTTTTAAGCTAATTTTGAATGTTTAACCCTAAAAATCATGGGTTTGGATACTTGGCGCCATCTTAGAAGTATGCTAACTTCTCTTATGTTAACATGCAAATGATTAATGCTAGCTTTTTAGCAAATGTATGTTTATACCTAAAAATTATAGATTTTGATACGTTGCACCATCTTAAAAGTATGCTAACATCTCTTTTATTAGCATGCTCATGTTTACATGCTAACGTTTTATCCTAGCTTTTAAGCTAATTTTGTATGTTTAACCCTAAAAATCATGGGTTTGGATACTTGGCGCCATCTTAGAAGTATGCTAACGTCTCTTATATTAGCATTCTCTCGTTTTATGCTAGCTTTTAAGCTCATTTTGTATGTTTAACCCTAAATATCATGGGTTTGGATACTTGGCGCCATCTCAAAAGTATGCTAACGTCTCTTATATTAGCATGCTCACGTTAAAGTGCTAATGTTTTATCCTAGCTTTTAAGCTAATTTTGTATGTTTATACCTAAAAATTATAGATTTTGATACTTTACACCATCTTAAAAGTATGCTAACATCTCTTTTATTAGCATGCTCATGTTAACATGCTAATGTTTTATCCTAGCTTTTAAGCTAATTTTGTTTGTTTAACCCTAAAAATCATGGGTTTGGATACTTGGCACCGTCTTAAAAGTATGCTAACGTCTCTTATATTAGCATTCTCTCGTTTTATGCTAGCTTTTAAGCTCATTTTGTATGTTTAACCCTAAATATCATGGGTTTGGATACTTGGTGCCATCTTAGAAGTATGCTAACCTCTCTTATATTAGCATGCTCACGTTAAAGTGCTAACGTTTTATCGTAGCCTTTAAGCTAATTTTGTATGTTTAACCCTAAAAATCATGGGTTTGGATACTTGGCGCCATCTTAGAAATATGCTAACTTCTCTTATGTTAGCATGCAAATGATTAATGCTAGCTTTTTAGCAAATATTGTATGTTTATACCTAAAAATTATAGATTTTGATACTTTGCACCATCTTAAAAGTATGCGAACATCTCTTTTATTACCATGCTCATGTTAACATGCTAACGTTTTATCCTAGCTTTTAAGCTAATTTTGTATGTTTAACCCTAAAAATCATGGGTTTGGATACTTGGCGCCATCTTAGAAGTATGCTAACTTCTCTTATGTTAGCATGCAAATGATTAATGCTAGCTTTTTAGCAAATATTGTATGTTTATACCTAAAAATTATAGATTTTGATACTTTACACCATCTTAAAAGTATGCTAACATCTCTTTTATTAGCATGCTCATGTTAACATGCTAACGTTTTATCCTAGCTTTTAAGCTCATTTTGTACGTTTAACCCTAAAAATCATGGGTTTGGATACTCGGCACTGTCTTAAAAGTATGCTAACGTCTCTTATATTAGCATTCTCTCGTTTTATGCTAGCTTTTAAGCTCATTTTGTATGTTTAACCCTAAATATCATGGGTTTGGATATTTGGCGCCATCTTAGAAGTATGCTAACGTCTCTCATATTAGCATGCTCACGTTTAAGTGCTAACGTTTTATCTTAGCTTTAAAGCTAATTTTGTATGTTTAACCCTAAAAATCATGGGTTTGGATACTTGGCGCCATCTTAGAAGTATGCTAACTTCTCTTATATTAGCATGCAAATGATTAATGCTAGCTTTTTAGCAAATGTTGGATGTTTATACCTAAAAATTATAGATTTTGATACATTGCACCATCTTAAAAGTATGCTAACATCTCTTTTATTAGCATGCTCATGTTAACATGCTAACGTTTTATCCGAGCTTTTAAGCTAATTTTGTATGTTTAACCCTAAATATAATGGGTTTGGATACTTGGCGCCATCTTAGAAGTATTGATCAATCCCAGGCCAGAGGGTCAGGGCACAGAAAACAGGTCCATCAAAATTTCTGGTGGAATTTTCTAGCTATTATTAGTGGAAGAGGGCAGACATCACACGCTTCATAAAGTATTTTTAGTGGCTGCCAAACAGACTGCTTTTTACTACTTTTTGAAGAGCTGGCGCACATAAATCTTTGCCCAGGTGTTTTTGGTTTTCCTCGGACTACTTTCTGGACCTGCAAGCTGTGTTCAAAATCACTGTCGTTAAAAAAACAACATGAAGGACGGACGACAGGTTTATTTTTATGGTTTATTGAGCGAATGAAAGCAGGATTTGACCAAACCTTGAGTAAGATGGAACGATTAGCGGTATTAATGCGGTAAAATCGCACGTAATTACACGTTTTTGTTAAGTTCATATGTTTAAACCTAAAAATGATTAAATTTGATGACTGCCGCCATCTTAGAAGTATGTTAATGTCTCTTATATTAGCATGCTAACGTTTTATGCTAGCATGTGTGCTAATTTTTAATGTTTAAATCTAAAAATCATGGTTTCTAAAACTCTGTGCGGTCACACGTTAACTGTTAGCATACTTGTGTGAACGTTAGCATGCTAACGTTTTTGCTAGCTTCTCTTACATTAGCATTGTAACATTTTATGCTAGTGTTTTTTTTTTTTGCATAGTTCATATGTTTAAACCTAAAAATCATTAATGTTGATACTTGACGCCGTTTTGGGAGTATGCTAATGTCTCTTATATTCTCATGCTAACGTTTTATGCTAATTTTGAATGTTTAAACCTAAAAATTAGGTTTTATGCTAGCTTTTGTGCTAATTTTGAATGTTTAAACCTAAAAATCTTGGTTTCTTAAACTCTGTGCGGTCACACGTTAACTGTTAGCATACTTGTGTGAACGTTAGCATGCTAACATTGTTTCTTGCTTCTCTTATATTAGCATATAAACATTTATGCTAGCGTTTTTGCTAAGTTTATATGTTTAAACAAAAATCATTCATTTTGATACTCGGCGCCATCATGGAAGGATGCTAATGTCACTTACGTTAGTATGCTAATATTTTATGCTAGCTATTGTGGTCATTTTGAATGTTTAAACCTAAACATAAGTGCGTCTGCCTCACAATACGAAGGTGCTGAGTAGTCTGGGGTTCAATCCCAGGCTCGGGATCTTTCTGTGTGGAGTTTGCATGTTCTCCCAGTGACTGCGTGGGTTCCCTCCGGGTACTCCGGCTTCCTCCCACCTCCAAAGACATGCACCTGGGGATAGGTTGATTGGCAACACTAAATTGGCCCTAGTCTGTGAATGTTAGTGTGAATGTTGTCTGACTATCTGTGTTGGCCCTGCGATGAGGTGGCGACCTGTCCAGGGTGTACACCGCCTTCCGCCCGATTGTAGCTGAGATAGGCTCCAGCGCCCCCCGCGACCCCAAAGGGAATAAGCGGTAGAAAATGGATGGATGGATAATGATTTTTAAAACTCCATGCGGTCACATTGTAACTGTGAGCATACTTGTGTGAATCTTAGCATGCTAACATTGTTTCTCGCTTCTCTTATATTAGCATGTAAACATTTTATGCTAGCGTTTTTGCTAAGTTGCTAGCTATTGTGCTAATTTTGAATGTTTAAGCCTAAATATAATGGTTTCTAAAACTCCATGCGGTCACATTGTAACTGTGAGCATACTTGTGTGAATGTTAGCATGCTCACATTTTTTGCTAGCTTCTCTTATAGTAGCATATAAACATTTTATGCTAGCGTTTTTGCTAAGTTCATATGTTTAAACCTAAAAATCATTAATTTTGACACTCGGCGCCATCTTGGAAGTATGCTAATGTCTCTTACGTTAGCATGCTAACATTTTATGCTACTTTTGAATGTTTAAACCTAAACGTAATGGTTTCTAAAACTCTATGCGGTCACACGTCAACTGTTAGCATACTTGTGTGAACGTTAGCACGCTAACGTCTCTTATATTAACAGGCTAACGTTAACATGCTAAAGTTTTTTGCTAGCTTTTTAGATAATTTGCACATTTTAACCTAAGAATCCTGAATTTTGATACTTGGCGCCATTTTGGAAGTATGCTAATGTCTCTTATATTCGCATGCTAACATTTTATGCTAGCTTTTGTGCTAATTTTGAATGTTTAAACCTAAAAATCATGGTTTCTAAAACTCCATGCAGTCACATTGTAACTGTGAGCATACGCGTGTGAATGTTAGCATGCTCACATTTTTTGCTAGCTTCTCTTATATTAGCATACAAACATTTTATGCTAGCGTTTTTGCTAAGTTCATATGTTTAAACCTAAAAATCATTCATTTTGATACTAATATGTATGCTAATGTCTTTACGTTAGCATGCTAACATTTAATTTTGAATGTTTAAACCTAAACATAGTGGTTTCTAAAACTCTATGCGGCCACACGTCAACTGTTAGCATGCTAACGTTCACACAAGTATGCTAACGTCTCTTATATTAGCAGGCGAACGTTAACATGCTAAAGTTTTTTTGCTAGCTTTTTAGATAATTTACACCAGTGGTTCTCAAACTTTTTTTGTCATTCCCCACTTTGGACAAGAGGGAGTTTTCAAGCCCCACCTGCCCCCATCGGCCTAACAGAACGCTAATGCCAAGCTTAACATTTTCAAATTTATTGAACATCAAGTAACATCAAGTTGTATACATTCAAACTCAATAACATAAAATAACATCAAGTTCAATAATAAATAAAATAACTGTGCAGTTGTGGTATAACTTGCATCAAGTTCAATAATAAATAAAATAACTGTGCAGCTGTGGTATAACTTGCATCAAGTTCAATAATAAATAAAATAACTGTGCAGCTGTGGTATAACTTGCATCAAGTTCAATAATAAATAAAATAACTTGCATCAAGTTCAATAACAAATCAAAAAGTGTTATAACTTGCATCAAGTTCAATAACAAATCAAAAAGTGTTATAACTTGCATCAAGTTCAATAATAAATCAAATAACTTGCATCAAGTTCAATAATAAATCAAATAAAAGTGTTATAACTTGCATCAAGTTCAATAATAAATCAAATAAAAGTGTTATAACTTGCATCAAGTTCAATAATAAATCAAATAACTTGCATCAAGTTCAATAATAAATCAAATAAAAGTGCCACTTTGCAAAAAAGGAGGAGCTATGCATTTGGCAAGACAGGGCTAGTGACAGCACTTTGGCCCGGGAGAGCCACCTTGCTTCACTGTGAAACAGTACGGCTGTATGATCAGCTCCCATTTCCTCACACAGTGCAGAGAACAGTCGCACTTTCAGTGGTCGTGTTTTGATCAAATTGACCGCGCTCACAACATCTGTTAAAACCTCATTGAGTTCGGGGCTGAGCTGCTTTGACGCGAGTGCTTCCCGGTGAATGACACAGTGTGTCCAACCCTCTTTATTAGAGCCTGCAGCCCGTTTCTTCACCCTGCCATGGTCTATGCGCCATCGCAGCAAAAGCCCACACAGTTTTCCCATTTAAGGTCGTGTTATTTGAGGAAACTGTCCATTATCTTGAACAGCTCATCAGCAGTGGCTCTATTTTTCATGTATTTGCAAAACAGCAAATCCTCGCAGTGACTCGCCATTCACAAAGCGGACGTATGCGATGAACAGGCAGTCTTTATTGCTGTCAGTAGCTTCGTCCACTTGTAAAGCAAAACGACTTTCTTTTCATTTGTCTACTCAAGATCACTTGCAATGTCGCATATACGTCTCGCAATTGTGTCGTTTGACAGTAGGACAGCTTTTAATTTTGCTGCGCTTGTTCCGCTTAGCCCCGCCCCCATTAGTTACTGCTGCTATGTCTGTCAAACGTTCGCTCCTACCTAGAAATTTAAAGCTTACAGGAAAACTAAGTAATTTACATTTATTTATATAGCGGATTTCACTGACGGAATCGCAAAGAGATTTACAGTGTGTATAGAAAATGAAAGCATAGTAAAAAAAAAAAAAATCTAAGAATATAATTTAAAAAAAAAAAATTTAAAGTGAAATTTCCTCCCGTTCCTCGCGCCCCACCTGTCATGTCTCTATTCCCCACCAGTGGGGCGCGCCCCACACTTTGAGAAACGCTGATTTACACAATTTAACCTAAGAATCCTGATTTTTTTATCCTTGGCGCCATCTGGGAAGTATGCTAACGTCTGTTATGTTAGCATGCAAACAGTTAATGTCGAGTTTTAGGAACCATGATTGTTAGGTTTATAATCGCAGCAGGCCCATAAAAAAAAAAAATCGGAGCAGGCCCATAAAAAAAATAATAATCGCAGCAGGCCCATAAGAAATAATAATCAAAAGTATCTCCTCCTGCTTTCAGCTGGGCTTCACCGACCTCAACATGGCGGAGTTTGCGGGCTCGGGCTCGGCGGTGCGCTGCTGCCTGCTGGAAGGATACGACACCAAGAACACGCGGCAGGACAACTCCATACTCAAGGCGAGCTAACGTTTACATTTGCAGTAAGTGTTCCAGGAACTAAGTACTCGTTGAAGAGTTCCAGTGCAGGATGGAGGTCACATGGTCAGACAGGAAGCAGGAAGGCACACACACACACACACCGTGGGTAGTTTCCACGCTGACATGTTTGTGTAACATGTTTTTGTCCTTGCAGGTTATCATCGGGATGACCCTCCTGTCAGGAGACCCCTGCTTCAAAACGTGAGTTCTTCTTTCTTTTTCCCCCCAGCCGCAAATCAGCCTCCCTGTGACCTCCGACCTTAAGCCGAGCAGGAATGTTTTGCTAGCTAAACATGTCCCCCCCGCCCACCCGCAGTCCTCCCAGCACCGCCAAGTCCATCTCCATCCCGGGACGCGAGCACACCCTGCAGCTGGACTGCAAGGGGGAGGGGACCGCCCAACCCGGGCCGGCCGGAGGGATTTCCATGGGCCGGACCCCCAAACCTCGACCCTCCGTCGTCAGCTCAGGTAACGCCACGGGATGTCCCGCTTCCATTTATTTCTTTGACCTTTTTTAACTAGATGTGCAATATTTACATCAAAGTTTTGTTCGGAATCTAACCAAGACCCTCTGGAACATTCTGAAGGTCCGCCGTGTTGAACCTTGTCTGCCAGAGAGAGAAAAACAATGATGTCATCACATTGCTACATATTATGTCATCGTTATACTTCTCGCAACCGCTGGGGGGCGCACTGCTTGTGTTCAAACCTACAGTGGCACTATTTGTAACACTATTTGTAACACTATTATAACACTATTTGTAACATTATTTCTAGTACTATTTCTAATACTATTACTAGTACTATTTGTAACACTATTTCTGGTAGTATTTCTAGTAGTATTTCTAGTACTAATTAGTACTATTTCTTGTACTACTTCTAGTACTATTTGTAACACTCTTTGTAACACTATTTGTAGTACTATTTGTAACACTATTTGTAGTACTATTTGTAACACTATTTCTAATACTATTACAAGTACTATTTGTAACATTATTTCTAGTAGTATTTCTAGTACTACTTTTAGTACTATTTGTAACACTATTTGTAATACTATTTGTAACACTATTTGTAGTACTATTTCTAGTAGTATTTCTAGTACTACTTTTAGTACTATTTGTAACACTGTTTGGCTATTTGTAACACTATTTGTAGTACTATTTGTAACACTATTTGTAGTACTATTTGTAACACTATTTGTAACACTACAACACTATTTGTAACACTATTTGTAGTACTATTTGTAACACTATTATAACACTATTTGTAACACTATTTCTATTACTAGTACTATTTTTAATACTATTACTAGTACTATTTGTAACACTATTTGTAGTACTATTTCTAGTAGTATTTCTAGTACTACTTTTAGTACTATTTGTAACACTGTTTGGCTATTTGTAACACTATTTGTAGTACTATTTGTAACACTATTTGTAGTACTATTTGTAACACTATTTGTAACACTACAACACTATTTGTAACACTATTTGTAGTACTATTTGTAACACTATTATAACACTATTTGTAACACTATTTCTATTACTAGTACTATTTTTAATACTATTACTAGTACTATTTGTAACACTATTTGTAGTACTATTTTTAGTACTATTAGTACTATTTGTCACACTATTTGTAACACTATTTGTATGGCTATTTGTAGTACTATTTGTAACACTATTTATATGGCTATTTGTAGTACTATTTGTAACACTATTTGTAGTACTATTTGTAACACTATTTATATGGCTATTTGTAGTACTATTTGTAACACTATTTGTAGTACTATTTGTAACACTATTTGTAGTGCTATTTGTAACACTATTATAACACTATTTGTAACACTATTTCTAATACTAGGTTACTATTTGTAACACTATTATAACACTATTTGTAACACTATTTCTAATACTAGGTTACTATTTGTAACACTATTATAACACTGTAACACGATTTCTAATATTGGCTACTATTTGTAACACTATTTCTAGTACTATTTCTAGTCCTATTTGTAACACTATTTCTAGTACTATTCCTAGTCCTATTTGTAACACTATTTCTAGTACTATTTGTAACACTATTTGTATTACTATTTGTAACACTATTATAACTCTATTTGTAACACTATTTCTAATACTAAGTTACTATTTGTAACACTATTATAACACTATTTGTAACACGATTTCTAATACTAGGCTACTATTTGTAACACTATTTCTAGTGCTATTTCTAGTCCTATTTGTAACACTATTGCTAGTACTATTTCTAGTCCTATTTGTAGTACTATTTGTAACACTATTTGTAGTACCATTTGTAGCACTATTTGTAACACTGATTGTAGTACTATTTGTAGTACTATTTGTAACACTATTTACAGTACTATTTGTAGTACCATTTGTAACACTATTTGTAACACTATTTGTAACACTATTTGTAGTACCATTTGTAGCACGATTTGTAACACTGATTGTAGTACTATTTGTAGTACTATTTGTAACACTATTTACAGTACTATTTGTAGTACCATTTGTAACACTATTTGTAGTACTATTTGTAACACTATTTGTAGTACCATTTGTAGTACCATTTGTAGCATTATTTATAACACTGATTGTAGTACTATTTGTTACACTATTTACAGTACTATTTGTAGTACTATTTGTAACACTATTTGTCGTACCATTTGTAGTACTATTTGTAGCACTAGGAGTATTAACAAGTTACTGTCAAGTGAGTGTTAATAATAACAGAATAATAATAGAAATCATTGAAGACAAACTTCTACTTTTGCTGTCTTCAGGTCTCCTGGAAGACCCTGAAGGCAACCCGTGCAGTCCGGGGGAAGTCTTCCAGTCGGGCCACTCCAGGAACTCCAGCTACGCCAGCCAGCACAGCAGAATCTCAGGTTTCTTTCCATCATTCACGCCGTCAGTATACCTATGACATGGTCACTCTGCTTGGGGCCCTCGTGGTCCTGCAGGATGACAATTGTGGAGGTTCAAGGTTTAGCTTAGCGCCTCCATGCAAGCTAACGAGCCATGTTGTTATGGTGAATATTATGCGATGTCCTGGGTCTTGCAGGCTACAGCACAGAGCACTCCTGCTCCTCCAGCTTGTCTGACCTGACCCACCGCAGGAACACCTCCACCGGCAGCAGCACCTCGGGGGGGCCGGGGACCTTAACTGCCGAGGGGGACGGAGACAAGGAGGCAGGGCGCTTGGAGAGACCCCCCCGGCCCCCCAGGCCCATCCTACACACTAACAGGCCTCCAAGGTACTTGCTTTGACCTTATTCATATAATCTATTTAATTATATTTATTGTTATTGCATTTCATTTCATTGTGTTCATTTACTTTAAGTCTGTTAATTTTTATTTAGTTATTTTATTTATTTTTATGTTAATGTATTTTATTCATTTTTATTATATTTAGTTTTATTTTATTTATTTAATTTAGGTGTATTTATTTTAATTGTATTTATTGTATTTATTTTAATTGTATTTATTGTATTTAGTTGAACTGCTTTCAGTGCTATTGTATTCAATTTAATAGCATTTATTTAATTTCAGCCTATGTATTATTGTTTATTTAATTTATTTAATTGCATGATGTTTTGTCATATTTAATTTTACTTCCATTCTATTTAATTAAATTTTCTTCATTCACTTTAACTGTATTAACTTTTAATGTATTCGTTTTGTCTCATTTTATTTATTTTATTTTCTGTATTTAATTTATTTCAAATGTATTTTATTCCTATTCTTTTTAACTTAATTGTGTTCATTCACTTTAATTGTAATACTTTTTAATACAACTATCTTATTTAATTATATTTATTCTTATTTAATTTAATTGTATTTTATGTTTACACTATTTAATTTAATTGAGTTCATTCACTTTAACTGTATTAATTTTTAACATATTTATTTGATCTAATTGTATGTATTTTATTTTATTTAAGTTAACATTTTATTTTATTTAAATCAATTTTAATCCTATTCTATTTAGTTTAACTGTGTTCATTCACTTTAATTGTATTCATTTTTTATGTATTTATTTGAACTACTTTTATGTATTATTTTATTTAAGTTAATATTTTATTTTATTTAAATATATTTCAATCCTATTCTATGTAGTTTAACTGTGTTCATTCACTTTAATTGTATTACTTTTTAATGTAATTATTTATTTAATTGTATGTATTATTTAAATTAATTTAAATTAGTATTTTATTATTTTATTTAAATAAAAATTTTAATCCAATTCTATTTAGTTTCACTTTATTTATTTGATTTAATTTTTTAAAATTTTTATTAAATTGTATTTTATTCTTATTCTATTTGATTGAATTGAGTTAATTCACCTTAATTTGTAATGTATTTCACATAATTTTACTGACTTTATTGCATTTACGTGTTTATTTTTATTGTACTTTCTTTATTTTAATCATGTTTCCCCTCCTGTCGTAGGAGGAAGCAGGACTCGGTGGAAAGTCGGCCATCTTGGGTGAACGACACCCGCATGGACGCCGACGACATCGTGGAGAAAATTGTCCAAAGCCAAAACTTTGCCGACGTCAGCAACACTGAAGGTGGGCCAGAAGCAGATGACACAAATCGTCTGTTTCAGGGTGGAATAAAAGCCTGAGGCCGTGTTTAAAGTGACATACAAGTGTAAAAAGAAGTGCACCTGTGTGTCCATGCAGACAGCAACCTGCGTCTGTTCGTCAACAGAGACGGCACCACCGCGCTCAGCGCCATCCGGCTGGGAAACAGGTGAGTTAGCCTCGCCGCTTTGGAAACTTGGCGCCGACTGACGTGTGCCGTCCTCCCCAGGGTCTCGGCGGGGGGCTACGAGCCCGTGGTGATCGAGAGCCACTGAAGTCCGCACTTTAACGCTGGTCACGAACGTCTCGCGTCAACATGTGACCCCCTGAAGCACTTTGTGTCCGTACAGGTTTCTCTCCTGAAGCGTCTCGTGTAGGCGGGCTCGCTAGTGACGGCCAGGAGAAGCCATTTTGTTGCCTCACATTTTTGTTGCTGCAAGCGAAAGGTGTGGCCTTTCTTCAAAGTTCATGTCTCATCTCTGCTGCCCCCTGGTGGAGCAGCCGCACCAAGACACAAGAAAGTACACACCTTTTGTTTTCAACACAAACAAGATGTTTTTTTCTTGCCTTTTAAACATTTTACACGTTTTTTTCTCCACTCAAATCTCTACCAAAAACACGTTTTTGTAGCTCTTTTTCACAGTGGCTGACGGGTACAAACTCGCGGTAACTCCCAATGGCTGGCTAACTTCCTGGCAGCTTGGCTAACTACCTAGAAGTTTAGCTGGCTAACTTCCTGGCAGCTTGGCTAACTACCTAGAAGCTTAGCTGGCTAACTTCCTAGTAGTCTGGCTGGCTAACACCTGGCATCTTGGCTAACTTTTTGGTAACCTAGCTAACTAACATTTGGTAGCCTAGCTAGCTAACATTTGCTAACTTGGCTAACTTCCTAGTAGCCAAACTGGCTCAATTCCTGGCAGCTTGGCTAACTTACTAGTTGCCTAGCTGGCTATAACTTCCTAGTACCGGCAGTCTAGCTGGCTAATAACTGGCAGCTTGGCTAACTTCCTGGTAGCGTAGCTTTGCTAACTTCCCAGTAGCATGGCTAACTTCCTGGCAGCTTGGCTAACTACCTAGAAGGTTAGCTGGCTAACTTCCTAGTAGTCTGGCTGGCTAACACCTGGCAGCTTGGTTAACTTTTTGGTAACCTAGCTAACTAACATTTGGTAGCCTAGCTCGCTAAGATTCGGTAACTTGGCTAACTTCCCAGTCGCCAAACTGGCTCACTTCCTGGTAGCTTTGCTAACTTACTAGCTGCTTAGCTGGCTAACAACTGGCAGCTTGGCTAACTACCTAGAAGCTTAGCTGACTAACTTCCTAGTAGTCTGGCTGGCTAACACCTGGCAGCTTGGTTAACTTTTTGGTAACCTAGCTAACTAACATTTGGTAGCCTAGCTCGCTAACATTCGGTAACTTGGCTAACTTCCCAGTCGCCAAACTGGCTCACTTCCTGGTAGCTTTGCTAACTTACTAGTTGCTTAGCTGGCTAACAACTGGCAGCTTGGCTAACTACCTAGAAGCTTAGCTGGCTAACTTCCTAGTAGTCTGGCTGGCTAACACCTGGCATCTTGGCTAACTTTTTGGTAACTTAGCTAACTAATATTTGGTAGCCTAGCTAGCTAACATTTGGTAACTTGGCTAACTTCCCAGTAGTCAAACTGGCTCAATTCCTGGCAGCTTGGCTAACTTACTAGTTGCCTAGCTGGCTATAACTTCCTAGTAGTCTTGCTGGCTAACAACTGGCAGCTTGGCTAACTACCTAGTAGTCTGGCTGGCTAACACCTGGCAGCTTGGCTAAGTCCCTGGTAGCCTAGCTAGCTAACATTTGGTAGCTTGGCTAACTTTCTAGTAGCCAAACTGGCTGACATCCCGGTAGCTTGGCTAACTTACTCGTTCCCTGGCGGGCTATAACTTCCTAATAGCTTAACTGGCTAATTTCCTGATAGCGTAGCTGGCTAGCACCTGACAGCTCGGCTAACTTCCTAGTAGCCTGCCTAACTGTTGTTGTTTTTTTCCACATGATCCTGTAGAATTTGTCCCATTTAGTGGTTTTTAGGTTTTTTTTGTGTCTGTCAGCCACCGTACTTTTCCACTCAAAAGGAGTTCCAGTAAAGATTTGTTTCCTGTTTACAATTTGGGAGGTTTTCCAAGCCAAGCTACATTTTTTTGTGTTTGTGGCGCTGCTTTCTTTATTAGTGAACTGACACGTTTTGTTTGAGTTCACGTCGTTTAGGGACGAACCACTGATGGTCTTTTCTGGCCTTGTCGGGTTGACGCCACCACACTTCTTCTCTAAAAGCACACGTTTCTATTTTTGTCTCAGTATTCTGTGATGGTTCAGACCGGAGGATGGTTACGAGCACACCACTTGACTCCCGCTTTCCTTCTAGAAATTGTAATATTGTATAATAACAAAGATACTACGAGTTATAGAGAATGACGCAACTTTCGTTGGAGAATTCACTTTAAACAATAAAAATCTACTCTTATGTTGTTTTATTTTGTGGGGATTTAAAAACGGATCATTTCCAGGTCTACTGATAGAAGTACCAGTAAGTATTTAAGTGTTGTAACATGCTAATGCTAATGAAACATGCTAATATCATTAAGACATCAGAAAGTCCCTTTGCTTCCCCCATCGTTGTGGTCAAATGAAGAATGGTGACACCCGATTGCCCAAGATCGAGGAAGCCTTCTCAGCTTGGACTGGTTCGAAGTGGTTCTCCATCATTGATTTGAAGTCTGGCTACTACCAGGTGGAAGTAGATTTTAAACCAACACAACATCCCAGTACACTTCAAACCAGGCAACACCCTGAGACAGAGACTGGTGCGTCCTAAAGACCGGACACCCCACACCCACAAAAACAACCCGGTGTCATGATGACTGCCCATCCATCCATCCATTTTCTTCCGCTTATCCGAGGTCGGGTCGCGGGGGCAGCAGCCTAAGCAGAGAAGGCCAAACTTCCCTCTCCCCGTCCAGCTCCTCCCGGGGGATCCCGAGGCGTTCCCAGGCCAGCCGGGAGACATAGTCTTCCCAATGTGTCCTGGGTCTGTCCCGTGATTTCTTACCGGTCGGACGTTCCCTAAACACCTCCCCAGGGATGACCAGATGCCCGAACCACCTCAGCTGGCTCCTCTCGATGTGGAGGAGCAACGGCTTTACTCTACTCCGAGCTTCTCACCCTATCTCTAAGGGAGAGCCCCACCACCCGACGGAGAAAACTAATTTCGGCCGCTTGTACCCGTGATCTTGTCCTTTCGGTCATAACCCAAAGCTCATGACCATAGGTGAGGATGGGAACGTAGATCGACCAGTAAATTGAGAGCTTTGCCTTCCGGCTCAGTTCCTTCTTCACCCCGACGGATCGATGCAGGGTCCGAATTACTGCAGATGCTGCAAAGAACCGCCTTTCCATCTTACAATCCACTCTTACCTCACTTGTGAACAAAACTCTGAGGTACTTGAACTCCTCCACTTGGGGCAAGACCTCTTCCCCAACCCGGAGATGGCACTCCACCCTCCATGGACTCGGACTTGGAGGTGCTGAATCTCATCCCAGTCGCTTCACACTCTGTTGCGAACCAATGATGAATGCACTGATTCATATATTGGGGAAACAAAACAACCACTAAGCCGACACATGGCACAGCATAGAAGGGAAAAGTCTTCAGGTCAAGACTCAGAGGTCTACTTGCACCTCAGTGAGAAACAGCACTCCTTTCAGAACAAGGATGTACAGATTCTGGACTGGGAAGACGGATGGTACGAAAGAAGCCATCTACAGGTATGTCAAGGTTGAAAAACCATCCCTGATCAGAGGAGGTGGTCTGCGACACCACCTGTCTACCACATACAACACTGTCCTTTCAACCATTCATAAAAAACTCTGCAATTTAGCCTCCAACAAATAACAGGAGTTATAAACATTATAGTCACAGAAGGTGACCTAAATGCCATTTGTGACATTTGTTTACAACTGAATGGAATGCTAACACGGGGAATTCCGACTATTTTGGACTGGTAGTAGTCAATCCACAGCGATGGTTCTGTCACACAATACCTCAATGCTAACGAGGGGAAATTACACCTCAACGAATGTCGTTGGCTTTGACAGTTAGGATTGTTTGCATCTCAACAGTTGTTTTTTCTCACTACGATAAAGCGAAACCATCCTTGCCCAGGCACACCCTCCTGGTTTTGAAGTATAAATATTTGGGGTTTTGGCACCAGCCGCTGGACTAGATCTAATCGATCTAAGTCTAATACTACATCTGACCAATCTAAGACTAGATCTGACCAATCTAAGTCTCAGACTAGATCTGATCTATCTAATTCTCAGACTAGATCTGACCAATCTATGTCCAAGACTAGATCTGACCAATCTATGTCCAAGACTAGATCTGACCAATCTATGTCCAGACTAGTCTGACCATTCCAAGTCTAAGACTAGATTTGACCAAGTATATGAGCATGAACTGATGAAGTTTACTGAGGTTTTGGCACTAGCCGCCAGACTAGGTCTCACAATCGAAGTCTAAGACTAGATCTGACCAATCCAAGTCCAAGACTAGATGTGACCATACCAAGTCTAAGACTAGATGTGACCATTCCAAGTCTAAGACTAGATGTGACCAATCTAAGTCTAAGACTAGATGTGACTAATCTAAGTCTAAGAGCATGAACTGATGAAGTCTACTCGGACGAGAGACCAAACGTCTACTCAGACCAACCCAACAGTCCAGTTGCGATTAATTGAACGCCCTGAGATATGCGTGGATGGAAAGAACTTGAGTGAAGTCTTGGTCTTTCCTAAATGTCACATCGTCTTTTCTGACACATTTGAGGAACACGAGGACGGGCTGCTCAGAGTACTTCACTTTTTACGGTTTGTTTGGGTAAGCACTCCATTTATGTCGAAATAGCATGGCTCCAAGGTTCGAGTCACTTTCCCCTCACTCAGTAGTTTATCCTCATACTTGCAGTGTGTATATTGTACATATTACATATTGTTATGAAGGTGTCTGTTACAATATTTTATTTATATATATATATATATACCGGTGTGTGTGTGTGTGTGTGTGTATATATTAGAGATGCGCGGTTTGCGGACACAACCGCGGAGTCCGCGGATTATCCGCGGGTCGGGCGGTTGAAAAAAAAAAAAAAAAAGATTTTAAATAGATTCAGGCGGGTGGCACTTAAACCAATTCGGAAATATATATACATAGTTAAATGTTGTTACCCACATACGAAAAACGAGCAGGCACCTGCAGCATATGCCACAACAGAAAAAGAAGAAAAAAAAGAGATGGACACTTTTACGGAGCGGAGAAGGGACGCCTCGCCGGGGTCCGGGACCGAGGCCCCTTCCCCCGAGAGGGCCCCACTGGGAGCCGTAGCTGAGGTGATCCGCGAGAAGGGCCCGACGCACGTCCAGGGTCACCACCGCACCGACACCCCGCCTCGTCCGCTTTCGCCGCGGCCGGCGTCACGCGCAGCAGGTAAGCAGCTTACCTGCCCGCCACCCCCGTGGCCTGGGGCTCGTAACAGGGGTCACTCGGCGCGCTCCGCCCGCGCAGCTTACCTGCCCGCCACCCCCGTTGCCGGGGGCGCGTAACAGGGGTCACTCCGCGCGCAGTGCGCTCACGAAAGGGGTGGGGCTCACCCTGGTGAGCCGAGTGGGCCACTTTTGGTAAGCAGAACTGGCGCTGCGGGATGAACCGAACGCCGGGTTAAGGCGCCCGATGCCGACACTCATCAGACCCCAGAAAAGGTGTTGGTTGATATAGACAGCAGGACGGTGGCCATGGAAGTCGGAACCCGCTAAGGAGTGTGTAACAACCCACCTGCCGAATCAACTAGCCCTGAAAATGGATGGCGCTGGAGCGTCGGGCCCATACCCGGCTGTCGCCGGCAGCAAGAGCCGCGAGGGCTAGGCTGCGACGAGCAGGATGGCCGCCGCGGTGCGCGCTGAAGCCTCGGGTGCGAGCCCGGGTGGAGCCGCCGCGGGTGCGAGGGACATCGCACCTCCACGCGCTTGGAGGTGCGCTCAGCGCGGCTCCCAGATGATTGCGCACTGGTGTGCGTCTGGGCCGTGACAGCGTGGCACGCATTGAATGTCTCTGCTACATTGGATCAGTCTCCTTTCTTTAACAGGCAAAAGCTTTATAACCTCACTAATGCCTTGCATCGTCTATATTAGATATATAACAACGGGCGGGTGCGGGCGGGTGCGGTTTTGATTAAATGTTAGTTCGGGTGGATGCGGATGGTTGACGACTTTTGTGATGCGGTTGCGGATGAAATAATTGCCTATCCGCGCATCTCTAATAAATATATATATATATATATATATATATATATATATATATATATATATATATATATATATATATATATATATATACACATACACTTCCAGTGTGTGTATAAAACATATTACATATTGTTATGAAGGTGTCTGTTACTACATTATATATATACTTGCACTGTGTATATTGTACATATTACATTTTGTTATGAAGGTGTCTGTTACTACATTATATATACACTTGCAGTGTGTATATTGTACATATTGTTATGAAGGTGTCTGTTACTACATTATGTATCTATACTTGCAGTGTATATATTGTACATAATACATATCGTTATGAACAGGATGTCCGTGTTCAGTCCTACCTTCTACATGACAGTAGGTGGCGGTATAAACCTTTCGAGCCATAGCTGCAGGTCGTTAGTAAGAAAAAGAAATGGAGCCCGTTGCTTGTTTCTCTCGCGAGATCTGACAAGACCGCGCGTAGACAAAACAGGACGAGGAAAAGCAAGATGGCGTCTGATAGAGAAAACGTTATCGTGTTACATATTGTTATGAAGGTGTCTATTGCTACATTATATACAGTATATACTTGCAATGTGTATATTTTACATATTACATATTGTTATGAAGGTGTCGGTTTCTACATTATATATATACTTGCAGTGTGTATATTGTACATATTACATATTGTTATGAAGGTGTCTGCTACTACATTTTATATATATATATATATATATATGTATATATATATATACTTCCAGTGTGTGTATAAAACATTACATATTGTTATGAAGGTGTCTGTTACTACATTATGTATATACTTGCACTGTGTATATTGTACATATTACATTTTGTTATGAAGGTGTCTGTTACTACATTATATATATATATATATATATATATATATATATATATATATATATATATATATATATATATATATACTTGCAGTGTGTATATTGTACATATTACACATTGTTATGAAGGTGTCTGGTTACTACATTATATATATACTTGCAGTGTGTATATTGTACATATTACATATTGTTATGAAGGTGTCTATTGCTACATTATATACAGTCCATACTTGAAATGTGTATATTCTACATATTACATATTGTTATGAAGATGTCTGTTACTACATTGTATATATACTTGCAGTGTGTATATTGTACATATTACATATTGTTATAAAGGCGTCTGTTACTACATTATATATATACTTGCAGTGTGTATATTGTACATATTGTTATGAAGGTGTCTGTTACTACATTATGTATCTATACTTGCAGTGTATATATTGTACATAATACATATCGTTATGAACAGGATGTCCGTGTTCAGTCCTACCTTCTACATGACAGTAGGTGGCGGTATAAACCTTTCGAGCCATAGCTGCAGGTCGTTAGTAAGAAAAAGAAATGGAGCCCGTTGCTTGTTTCTCTCGCGAGATCTGACAAGACCGCGCGTAGACAAAACAGGACGAGGAAAAGCAAGATGGCGTCTGATAGAGAAAACGTTATCGTGTTGACAATAGTTATGTGTGTTTAATCAGCGCGTACATGTCCAAATATATGTTGTTTATTGGAGTAAACAATATTTGTAAGTGTCCGGACACATTAGTCTCAGTGCACTTTGTGCTAGTTAGCTTAGCTTAGCTTAGCTTGCTAGTTAGCTTAGCTTAGCTTGCTAGTTAGCTTAGGTTGCTAGTTAGCTTAGCTTAGCTTGCTAGTTAGCTTAGCTTGTTAGCTACTAACAAGTCACAAGTGTGAGAGTAAAGTGTTGTGATTGTGTGAAAATGTGCGAGAGAACGATAGCAGAGTACGAGGAGGAACTTTGTCCAACAAAAGAGGAGAAGGAGCGACAACGTCAACTACTGGACGCTGTTTGCAAGAAACGCCAAGTTGTGTCACACAGAACAGGTTTGTTTACTTCTTATTCTCACATGTTTACCAACGTTATATTTCATTATTGACACTATTCTTAAATATGTTGTAGGAAGGGGAATTGTATTTTCAGGATGATGCACTGCTTTGTTTTAATATAGTTCATGAACACCAAACTGTTTCAGACACTCTATATTTATAAGTGGTTGTAACAATGTGTATCAACATGTTTACACAAAGCTCACACAGTCACCAAAAATATTTTACATCATAACCAATATAATTCATAGTTTCATTGCTAATATCCTATGAAGTGAGACCTACACTGTTAAAATGTCCATTTCTCAGATGATAAAATTGTTGATGACTGAAATATGCTGATAGCAACCCAACCTAACCCCAACCTAACCCCTCCACATCCCACCCCCCATATTGTAAATAATTCAATGTATATACTCTGATGATTAACTTATGTGATGACTGTATTATGCTGACAGTATATATTTGTACCATGAATTGATTAATGTGGACCCCGACTTAAACAAGTTGAAAAACTTATTCGGGTGTTACCATTTAGTGGTCAATTGTATGGAATATGTACTGTACTGTGCAATCTACTAATACAAGTTTCAATCAATCAATCAATCAATTCACTTCCTGATCCTGACCTACATGCATCTACAAGTGAAAGTAAACATTAATTGTCAATCACCTTTCAACAAGCAAAGTAGTCCACACATTGTGACTACTGAGCTAGGACTCAGTGTTTTTCAACCACTGTGTGCCGTGAACAACAGTCTGGTGTGCCGTGGGAGAATATATCATTTTACCTATTTGGGTTAAAAATATTTTTTGCAAACAAGTAATAATAATCTGCAAATGTGTCTGTGCTGTTTAGAGCTCGGCAGAGTAACCGTGTAATACTCTTCCATATCAGTAGGTGGCAGCAAGTAGCTAATTGCTTTGTAGATGTCGGGGACATGGTTTGTCTGATCACCATCATCATTGGTGGTCACTCGAACGAGTATGACGATCCTCCTGGTAGGGGTGTATCCCTTTATGGAGGATGCCTGTGCGCGACTTAGTTTAACGTGGGGAGACTGGTGCACAGACAGTCACCACACGATCCTTGACAGAATCGGGTCAGGGTCCAGTGGCATGGAGTCCAAGACGACTGGGGACCCTTTTCTGCTGCAGCCTTCTTCCGCCATCGCAGCCGTTGTGGTAGTTCTTAAATCTACCGTCTTCCGCCTGCTCCGCCGTTGAGGTCTTCACCGTATCCCTGGCTAGGGGGCAGTCAGGTACGAGGCCTTTGCGAAGGGCCACCTGGGGTAACAGTAGTAAAGGGTTTAACCTCCTAGTGCCCCAAGACCCCTTAGAGGAGCCTCCACTGCCGGATGCACTTTAACGTCATGCCCAGGACGATATGCAGACGACAGCGTGCAGGTCAAAAGGTATCTAATGCTTAAACCAAAAACAAACAAAAGGCGAGTGCCGCTAAGAAAAAGCATTGAAGCTTAGGGAAGGCTATGCAAAACGAAACTAAAACTGAACTGGTTGCCAAGTAAACAAAAACAGAATGCTGGACAACAGCAAAGACTTAGTGTGTGGAGCAGACAGCGTCCACAAAGTACATCTGAACATGACATGACAATCAGCAATGTCCCCGCAAAGGATAGCGACAACTTAAATAGCCTTGATTGCTGAAACAAAACAGGTGCGGGGAATAGTGCTCAAGGAAGACATGAAACTGCTACAGGAAAATACCAACGAAACAGGAAAAGCCACCAAAATAGGAGCGCAAGACAAGAACTAAAACACTACACAAGGGAGACACCAAAAACCTCCAAATAAGTCACGGCGTGATGTGACAGGAGACAAGTATAGTGATGCATGGTTTGTTATGGTTTGAATTCATATCCAACAATTGCGACAACGACTTTTAATTGTCAATATTGAGTTAAAATTTTTTAACGATTTCTGTGCCTTTGCTCAAAAAAGGTTGAAAAACACTGAGCTAGGTAACATAAGAACTCCATTACCCAGCATGCCACTGTAGTGAAGCGCATGTGCGGTAGCCCCGTTTAGGGTTGTTGAATGTAGGTAGCCATGGATGTTGTTGATGAGCGTGCTGTGGAGTAAACTTTAAGAACTCAGTCAACACGCCTCGTCTGCATCTTTTATGATTAGACAAGACAACACACACTTGATTTATGAAAAGAAGACAACTTTCCTTCAGCGTGTGGCAGATTGTCTCCAAGCGGATGTGGGAGCTGTGCTCTAGATGGAGATACTCCATAAAAACACCACATAGTGAAACATGTTTTGGGAAGAGTTCCTTTGGCCCATCCACAACAATTACTAAAAGGGGTTAAAGGTTATGACAAACATGTGTTAGGAATGCTTTTAAGCAGTTTTGAAAAATATTTGTGTTATATTTTCATTCCAAGGTTAAGGGTAGAGATAAAGCTTGGCTCCTCACTTTACACCGGAGGTTTAAAAGAAGTTCTGATTTGTCTTTTAGGAAAGTTTTGATCAATGCTGGCTCAGACTTTGCTAACTGCCCCCCCTCTATTTTCCAAGCCTTATTTTTCACTTTTGAAGCGATTTTAGTGGCTGGAACAAAATAAATTCTTTGCCATGTTTTATTGCTTGTTTAACCTTTTAAGGTCCAAGCTGTTTGTTTACATGCTTTTTTTTATTTCTATTTGCTATTTGGGCTTATTGGACCCTAATTAGAATAAAAACTAAGAATCATCTTTTGATATGATGTACTTGGTCCATAAGTAACAAACGTGTACTTCGTGTTTAGTGACATGCTCATTCTTATTTTTACTTTTTTTCCCCAAATTCCATTGTATGTTATACTCTTCTGACACCACCAGATGGCAGTATAAGTGTCCACATAAGCGGCCATAAGACCCCAATTCAGTAGTGTACCGGTACACAATTTTGGAAAGAAGAGCTAAAAGGTGCTGTCCACGCATGTGGCCACTAAGGCCTTTAGAGGTTTTTAATGACACATTTTAACACAACACACATGAGAAGACAAATAATCTCATGTGTTAACAGTGTCAATAAAAGAACCACTTAGGATAAAACAGACTTTATTCATCCCACAATGGGGAAATTATGTATTTGCAGTGCATGTTCAAAAAGTCGCAGAGCTCCTGCAACCAGCAGCCACTACAAGGAAGGACCACTTTCACCCTTCTGTCATTGCAATGAACTATGCCCTGACACCCATCATTTCTTTTTTAAATATATATTTTTTTCAAATGAGACACGTATCTTAAATCTATTTCTGCAGCCTAACAAAAATATAGGATTTAGCTTTAGCTCATTAGTGGGTTCGTTGTGGTCTTAACAATACACAAATATAATCATGGCTGAGGTGCGTTGACACCAATAATAAAGTAAACAATGTGAAATTTGAGACTAAAATGTTCTCAGGTACAAGAGCTGCGTTAAAAGCCTGTGATTAAACTTAAATAATCCAATAATATACATGGTTACAAAATATTAATTTCTTCTCATTTTGAAAAATAAAGTCCATGTTAAATATCAGTAATAGACAATCTAATGTATGTGTACATAATTGTAACAACTAGGCTAACGCAATCCATAGTTTATTCTTAATAGTGATTACTAAAACATACATGTTTTTTTCATGTCACCTTTTAAATCCGTTTTTGTCCTCAAAATTCTACACACAATACCCCATGATGACAATGTGAAAACGTATTATTATTATTATTTTTTTTGCCAATGTATTATAACTAAAAAAGTAAGAAATCACATGCATGTACATGATCTCTTAAAAGGCACCTGTTGTGCAAAAAAACTACTTTTTTTACACAAGTCTCGAAAATGTGAACTCAAACCGTGCAGATACTGAGGAGATGTTTATAAAACAATCTTGCCTTCTTTTACACTTCTTTGAAACGAGCCCTTTGGAATTTGCCCATTTGGTGATGTTTCTACAAACCCCGTTTCCATGTGAGTTGGGAAATTGTGTTAGATGTAAATATAAACGGAATACAATTATTTGCAAATCCTTTTCAACCCATATTCAATTGAATGCACTACAAAGACAAGATATTTGATGTTCAAACTCATAAACTTTATTTTTTTTTTGCAAATAATAATTAACTTAGAATTTCATGGCTGCAACACGTGCCAAAGTAATTGGGAAAGAGCATGTTCACCACTGTGTTACATGGCCTTTCCTTTTAACAACATTCAGTAAATGTTTGGGAACTGAGGAGACACATTTTTTAAGCTTCTCAGGTGGAATTCTTTCCCATTCTTGCTTGATGTATAGCTTAAGTTGTTCAACAGTCCATGGGTCTCCGTTGTGGTATTTTAGGCTTCATAATTTGAACTTGCACTTACAGATGTAGCGACCACCTGTAGTTACTGACAGTGGGTTTCTGAAGTGTTCCTGAGCCCATGTGGTGATATCCTTTACACACTGATGTCGCTTGTTGATGCAGTACAGCCTGAGGGATCGAAGGTCACGGGCTTAGCTGCTTACGTGCAGTGATTTCTCCAGATTCTCTGAACCCTTTGATGATATTACGGACCGTAGATGGTGAAATCCCTCAATTCCTTGCAATAGCTGGTTGAGAAAGGTTTTTCTTAAACTGTTCAACAATTTGCTCACGCATTTGTTGACAAAGTGGTGACCCTCGCCCCATCCTTGTTTGTGAATGACTGAGCATTTCATGGAATCTACTTTTATACCCAATCATGGCACCCACCAATTTGCCTGTTCACCTGTGGGATGTTCCAAATAAGTGTTTGGTGAGCATTCCTCAACTTTATCAGTATTTATTGCCACCTTTCCCAACTTCTTTGTCACGTGTTGCTGGCATCAAATTCTAAAGTCAATGATTATTTGCAAAAAAAAAAATGTTTATCAGTTTGAACATCAAATATGTTGTCTTTGTAGCATATTCAACTGAATATGGGTTGAAAATGATTTGCAAATCATTGTATTTCGTTTATATTTACATCTAACACAATTTCCCAACTCATTTGAAAACAGGGTTTGTACTAGGGCTGGGCGATATATCGAATTTACTCGATATATCGCGGGTTTGTCTCTGCGATATAGAAAATGACTATATCGTGACATTCGAGTATACGTCCTCACGCAGTTGCTTTTAGTTGCGTGCATTAAACTTCAGGTTTTTCTCACTCTTTCTTGTATCTGCTTCTCACAGAGACATAAAACAAGCGCACCTTCTTACATACGTCACATACTGTCGCAGCGTCATACGCTCTCGCGGAGCAGACAGGTAGCGACATGGTAAAGTGAGCTGTGATGCTCGCGGTGTGGTAACAAATGAAGGAAGAATTAATTCCCAAGAAAAACAGCAGGGAGTCCATCGTCTGGCGGTGGTTTGGCTTCGAGCGGGAAGATGTTTTACAAGTATGACTCAAAAGCGTTGCTACAAAAAGTAGCAGCACTGCTATAGTGTAGCACCGTTTGAAGAGTCACCCGCTAGAGAATGAAGAGTGCTTGAAACTCCGCATGTCAACATCTCCGTTCGGTGCCACACCAACAAAATGCCGAAGCAACCATTCCCACATCAACATGCTATGAAAAAAAAAAGTCAACAACAGAAGGAGATAACGTCCGCAGTAACCTACCACATAGTGAAGGACATACACTATTACATTTCCTATTATGCAGCTCATTTTTATTTTACAGTTATTGAAATATCTTGTGTGACATCATGCACAAAAGTGCACTTTATATGTTTTAAACTATTGTAGTTGCGTTCTGTACAAAAAGTGCCCTTTAATTTAGTGTTGTTTTGATATGTCACCTTAGTGACATCATGCACAAAAGTGCACTAATAGCCTGTTTTAAAATGTCTCTGACAATCTTGCGATTTCTGTTTTGAAATGACATGAATGTTTGTGCCACTGCTTAATAACTGTTTAACAAATACAGTTTTGGTAAATTGACTGAGTTGTGATATCCCTCTCTGCATGAAATTTAAAAAATGATCATATATTAATGCAGCATGAACAAGAATGTTTTAATGTAGACACATAGAATCATCATACTGCTGTAATTATATGCATCAAGTGTTCATTCAAGGCTAAGGCAAAATATGGAGATATATATCGTGTATCGTGACATGGCCTAAAAATATCAAGATATTAATAAAAGGCCATATCGCCCAGCCCTAGTTTCTACCAAATGTGACGTCAGCAGATGATCCATACATGGCTTCCTTTACCCAAACTGTTTTGCACAGGTCCGCCATTTTCAGGGATGGGTACATAATTCGGAACTTTTATAGGTACCGATTGAATTATTTCGGTAGAACTGGGTATGGATTCACGTCAAATCAAACGGTGCCATATTTCGATACCTTTTTTGCACGTGACATTGCGTCCAGTTTCAGACTCGTCCCGTCCGGCTCATGTAAACGATCACTCGGCCAAACTCCCTCCAAGTAATGTTGCCATTTTTAACACCAACAAAGCAAGTATGCTTTGTAGAAAACACACAAATGTGAAGTCAGGCTCTACTATTACAAAATGCTCTAGCTTGATGCTAATTTACATTGGGTTTGCCATAGACAGGCTACTATTAGCTTTAGCAATTTTACATGGCGATTTCAACGCCTCCAAATTTGGTAAAGGAAACTACAACTAAGATTAATGTTACCATCACACAGCTGGTGTGTGATAAGCACAATACTTCCAGTATTAACACTTTGTAGGGCGCAACTCTCACATGTCAAGCTAGCATGCTACCATTTAAGCTAATTCCCGCTAAAGTTATCAATCATGATATCACACACGTTTACCTTCATGTACGACTCCACCTCTGAAAGGAAGAAGTTGCTCATACAGACATCCATCAAGTCCCTGGTGGTCTAGTGGTTAGGATTCGGCGCTCTCACCGCCGCGGCCTGGGTTCGATTCCCGGCCAGGGAACTTAGCATTTTAGCAACTGTGTCTGAGTGGTGAATAATGTGAGTCCCTAAAAACATGGCTGACCTTGAAATTTGACACCAACAGTCTCAGAACGTGTTTTCGTGTGAAGAACACATGCGTCAATCTTGCTACCTAGCTATGCTAGCATGCTACCATTTGAGCTAATTCCCCTGTAAGGGCGGGCTGGCACAGGGATTGTAGTGTAATACACCTCCAAGAAAATGAAAACGTGAGAAAAGCATCAATCCCGCTACCTGTCTCCCACGTTGAGTAGCATGCTACCATTTAAGCTAATTCCCCTGTAAAGCATTTTGGACTGCTAGCTGCTATCACTATGTAGCTAACAACTATGATATTACAAATAAATAAATAATAGATGTTCAGTATTACATGACACTTCTTAGACAGTCCAGAGACCAGACTGAAGAATTCAGCCATCTATCTCGCTAACTCTCATATGTTAAGCTAGCAGCCAGGCCCCGCTAAAGATATCAATCATGATATCACAAAAGTTTTTCTTCATGTACGACTCCACCTCTGAGAGGAAGAAGTTGCTCATACAAACACCCATCAAGTCCCTGGTGGTCTAGTGGTTAGGATTTGTCGCTTTCACCATCGTGTCCAGGATTCGGTTCCTGGTCAGGGAACTTACCATTTTAGCGACTATGTCTGAGTGGTGAATAGTGTGAGAACTTCAGAGTCCCTAAAAACATGGCTGACCTTGTAGTTTGACAACAACAACATTGTCAAAATGTGCTTTCACATGGAGAACACAGTTGTCAATGTTGCTACCTAGCATGCTACCATTTGAGCTAACTCATATGCTAAACTCCTTTTTTTATTCTCCGTCAAAAAAGTTCCACTGGAGAATGCGGGTATCGATCCCGCTACCTCTCACATGCTAAGCGAGCACTCTACCATTTGAGCTAATTCCCCTCTAAGGGTTTCCTGTTGCCAAAATGCTATTTTCCCTGAACGGAACCCGGACCCAGTCCACGGCAATAAGAGGGTACAATCCTAACCACTAGACCACCAGGGACTTGATGGATGTCTGTATGAGCAACTTCTTCCTCTCAGAGGTGGAGTCGTACATGAAGGAAAACGTGTGTGATATCATAAATGATGATTTTAGCTGGAATTAGCTTAAACGTTAGCGTGCTAGCTTATCATGTGAGAGTTAGCGAGATCGATGGCTGAATTCTTCAGTCTGGTCTCTGGACTGTCTAAGAAGTGTCATGTAATACTGAACATCTGTTATTTATTTATTTGTAATATCATAGTTGTTAGCTACACGGTGATAGCAGCTAGCAGTCCAAAATGCTTTACAGGGGAATTAGCTTCAATGGTAGCACGCTAGTTAGCATGTGAGAGAGGGAGCGGTATGGATGCTTTTCTTGGAGGTGTATTACACCACAATTCCTTCATGTACGACTCCACCTCTGAGAGGAAGAAGTTGTTCATACAGGTAGTTGTCAAGTCCCTGGTGGTCTAGAGGTTAGGATTCGGCGGTCTCACTACTGCGGCCTGGGTTCAATTCCCGGTCAGGGAACTTAGCATTTTAGTAACGGTGTCTGAGTGGTGAATAATGTGTGTTCCTAAAAACATGACTGACCTTGAAGTTTGACAACAACAGTCTCAGAATGTGTTTTCGTGTGAAAAACGCAGTTGTCAATCTTGCTACCTAGCATGCATGCTACCATTTGAGATACCGCTCATATGCTAAACTCCTTTTTTATTCCCTGTCGAAAAAGTTCCACTGGGGAATGCGGGCATCGATCCCGCCACCTCTCACATGCTAAGCGAGCGCTCTATCATTTGAGCTAATTCCCCTGCAAGACAAGCTAAGCTAGCTGCTATCAGACACAATCACACAAACGTCAGTCAGTCGGCAAAAGTCCAGACTTTGGACTATTTCAGTCCCTTTGTCAGCGTCTTATATTTTAGTAAGAGTGTTACTGCAGTACTTTAAAGTAATACTACAGTGTGTGTATCCTGAAGGCCACGCCCACGTTTTCCGTCATGTACGACTCCACCTCTGAGAGGAAGAAGTTGCTCAAACAGACATCCATCAAGTCCCTGGTGTTCTACTGGTTAGGATTTGGCGCCCTCACTGCTGTGGCCCGGGTTTGATTCCCGGTCAGGGAACTTAGCATTTTAGTAACGGTGTCTGAGTGGTGAATAATGTGAGTTCCTAAAAACATGGCTGACCTTGAAGTTTGGCAATAATAAGTCTCAGAACGTGTTTTCGTGTGAAGAACGCAGTTGTCAATCTTGCTACCAAGCTAAGCTAGCATGCTACCATTTGAGTTAACTCTCATTTGCTAAACTCATATTTTATTCCTTGTCGAAAAAGTTCCACTGGAGAATGCGGGCATCGATCCCGCTACCTCTCACATGCTAAGCGAGCGCTCTACCATTTGAGCTAATTCCCCTGCAAGACGTGCTAAGCTGGCTGCTATCAAACACAATCACACAAACGTCAGTCAGTCGGCAAAAGTCCAGACTTGGGACTATTTCAGTCCCTTTGTCAGCGTCTTATATTTTAGTAAGAGTGTTACTGCAGTACTTTAAAGTAATACTACAGTGTGTGTTTCCTAAAGGCCACACCCACTTCCAGCTGTCCCCGTCATACAGACTTTACTGAAGTCCACACGTGTCCCACAAGATGGACAACTGCACACATGGGGTCGGCTCACAAACTGAAAAGTTCCACTGGAGAATGCGGGCATCGATCCCGCTACCTCTCACATGCTAAGCGAGCGCTCTACCATTTGAGCTAATTCCCCTGTAAATACTCTGTGTCGCCAAAATGTTATTTTCCCTTAACGGTAGTGAGTGTGAATGTTGTCTGTCTATCTGTGTTGGCCCTGCGATGAGGTGGCGACTTGTCCAGGGTGTACCCCGCCTTCCGCCCGATTGTAGCTGAGATAGGCTCCAGCGCCCCCCGCGACCCCAAAGGGAATAAGCGGTAGAAAATGGATGGATGGATGGTAGCCGGACCCAGAACACGACAATAAGAGGGACCAATCCTAACCACTAGACCACCAGGGACTTGATGGATGTCTGTATGAGCAACTTCTGCCTCTCAGAGGTGGAGTCGTACATGAAGGAAACGTTCTTTGATGACTTTAGTGGGAATTATGGTAGCGTGCTAGCTTAACATGTTAGAGTTAGCGAGATCGATGGCTGAATTCTTTAGTCTGGTCTCTGGACTGTCTAAGACAGGGGTCCCCAAACTACGGCCCGCGGGCCGGACCCGGCCCCACAGCATCCAAAATCCGGACCACGGGAAGTCCCAAGTTAAAATAAAAGTTTATTTATTTCTTTATTAAATTTTTTTTATTTTTTTTAAATCTTTCCTTTCTAATCCGTTTTCTACCGCTTGTTACTCTCGGTGTCTCCTAGCCGCTCAGGCAAATCATATTGTCTAAAAATTAATTTTTCCATCGATAACGTGACAATGTTAAATGTCAAAACGGATTAAAAAAACAATGTGTATATATATATATATATATATATATATATATATATATATATATATATATATATATACACATATATATATACAGCCCAGCCCCCGGCCGAATTTTTTTAACCCAATGCGGCCCACGAGTCAAAAAGTTTGGGAACCCCAAACCTCTGTTTGTTCTGGCTCTGATGCACCTGTAGCGCCTGCCCGATGGTAGCAGGTCGAACAGGTAAAAGGCATGGTGTGTGCTGTCCTTGGTGATGCTTTTTGCTGTGTTGAGGCAGCGGGAGTTGTGTAAATCCTTCAGGGAGGGGAGGCGGAAGCCGATGATTTTTTGCGCAGACTTTATGACCCTCTGAATTGCCTCTTTGTCTGCTTCAGTGCAGCTGGCGTACAACATTGTTATGCAGTACGTCAGCAGGCTCTCGACAGCCGATCGATAGAAGGTCACCATCAGCTGCCTCTCCAGTGTTTTCTTCCTTAGCACCCTCAGGAAGTGGAGTCTCCGCTGGGCCTTCCGGATGACCGCAGTTGTATTTTGGGTCTAGGAGAGGTCAGCAGATATGAGGGTGCAGAGGAACCAACAAAGCAAGTACTGTATGCTTTGTAGAAAACACACACACATGTGAAGTAAGGCTATAAATGATAAATGGGCTATACTTGTATAGCGCTTTTCTACCTTCAAGGTACTCAAAGCGCTTTGACAGTATTTCCACATTCACACACTGATGGCGGGAGCTGCCATGCAAGGCGCTAACCAGCAGCCATTAGGAGCAAGAGGTGAAGTGTCTTGCCCAAGGACACAACGGACGTGACTAGGATGGTAGAAGGTGGGGATTGAATCCCAGTAACCAGCAACCCTCCGATTGCTGGCACGGCCACTCTACCAACTTCGCCACTCTTACAAAATTCTCTAATTTGAGGTCAGCAGATATGAGGGTGCAGAGGAACCAACAAAGGAAGTATGCTTTGTAGAAAACACACAAATGTGAAGTCAGGCTCCACTCTTACAAAATGCTTTAGCTTGATGCTAATTTACATTGGATTTGCCATAGACAGGCTACTATTAGCTTTAGCAATTTTACATGGCGATTTCAACGCCTCCAAATTTGGTAAAGGAAACTACAACTAAGATGAATGTTACCATCACACAGCTGGTGTGTGATAAGCACAATACTTCCAGTATTAACACTTTGTAGGGCGCAACTTTCACATGTTAAGCTAGCATGCTACCATTTAAGCTAATTTCCGCTAAAGTTATCAATCATGATATCACACACGTTTACCTTCATGTACGACTCCACCTCTGAGAGGAAGAAGTCGTTCATACAGACATCCATCAAGTCCCTGGTGGTCTAGTGGTTAGGATTCGGTGCTCTCACCGCTGCGGCCCGGGTTCGATTCCCGGCCAGGGAACTTAGCATTTTAGCAACTGTGTCTGAGTGGTGAATAATGTGAGTCCCTAAAAACATGGCTGACCTTGAGATTTGACAACAACGGTCTCAGAACGTGTTTTCGTGTGAAGAACACACCCGTCAATCTTGCTACCTAGCTAAGCTAGCATGCTACCATTTGAGCTAATTCCCCTGTAAGGGCGGGTTGGCACAGGGATTGTGGTGTAATACACCTCCAAGAAAATGAAAACGTGAGAAAAGCATCAATCCCGCTACCTGTCTCCCACGTTGACTAGCATGCTACCATTTAAGCTAATTCCCCTGTAAAGCATCTTGGACTGCTAGCTGCTATCACTATGTAGCTAACAACTATGATGTTACAAATAAATAAATAACAGATGTTCAGTATTACATGACACTTCTTAGACAGTCCAGAGACCAGACTGAAGAATTCAGCCATCGATCTCGCTAACTCTCATATGTTAAGCTAGCAGCCAGGCCCCGCTAAAGTCATCAATCATGATATCACAAAAGTTTTTCTTCATGTACGACTCCACCTCTGAGAGGAAGAAGTTGATCATACAAACATCCATCAAGTCCCTGGTGGTCTAGTGGTTAGGATTTGTCACTCTCACCACCGTGTCCCGGGTTCGGTTCCTGGTCAGGGAACTTACCATTTTAGCGACTATGTCTGAGTGGTGAATAGTGTGAGAACTTCAGAGTCCCTAAAAACATGGCTGACCTTGTAGTTTGACAACAACAACATTGTCAAAATGTGCTTTCATGTGGAGAACACAGTTGTCAATGTTGCTACCTAGCATGCTACCATTTGAGCTAACTCATATGTCATACTTGCCAACACTCCCGGATTTTCCGGGAGACTCCCGAAATTCAGCGCCTCTCCCGAAAACCTCCCGGGACAAATTTTCTCCCGAAATTCAGGCGGACTCAGGTACATGAGGACCTGAGTCCGCTAACCCACAATATAACCAGCATACCTGCCCAATCACGTTATAACTGTAGAATGATGGAGGGCGAGTTCTTGGTTTCTTATGTGGGTTTATTGTTAGGCAGTTTCATTAACGGCCTCCCAGCGCGGCAACAACACACAACAACAGCAGTCACGTTTTTGTATACCGTAAAGCAGTTCGTCTGCCGTAAACAGCAATGTTGTGACACTCTTAATCAGGACAATACTGCCATCTAGTGCATTTGATGAAAACACTTTTGTGCGTGCCACACATCAATGCATCATCAGAGAGGGTGTTCAGCATGGTTAGAAAAATAGTGACAGAGAATAGAACAAGGATGGACAATTCAACCCTTAACTCAACAATGAGTAGATGAGTGTTATGTGTGTGTATATGTGTAAATAAATGAACACTGAAATTCAAGTATTTATTATGTATATATATACATATATATATATATATATATTTATATATATATATATATATAATAAAATAAATATATATATATATACGTATATATATATATATATATATATATATATATATATATATATATATATATATATATATATATATATATATATATATGAAATACTTGACTTGGTGAATTCTAGCTGTAAATATACTCCTCCCCTTTTAGCCACGCCCCCTCCCACCCCGACCACGCCCACTCACCTCCCCCCACCTCCCGAAATCTGAGGTCTCAAGGTTGGCAAGTATGTGATATGTTAAACTCCTTTTTTTATTCTCCGTCAAAAAAGTTCCACTGGAGAATGCGGGTATCGATCCCGCTATCTCTCACATGCTAAGCGAGCGCTCTACCATTTGAGCTAATTCCCCTCTAAGGGTTTCCTGTTGCCATAATGCTATTTTCCCTGAACGGAAACCGGACCCAGTCCACGGCAATAAGGGGTTACAATCCTAGCCATTAGACCGCCAGGGACTTGATGGATGTCTCTGTGAGCAACTTCTTCCTCTCAGAGGTTGAGTCGTACATGAAGGAAAACGTGTGTGATATCATAAATGATGATTTTAGCTGGAATTAGCTTAAATGTTAGCGTGCTAGCTTAACATGTGAGAGTTAGCGAGATCGCTTGCTGAATTCTTCAGTCTGGTCTCTGGACTGTCTAAGAAGTGTCATGTAACACTGAACATCTGTTATTTATTTATTTGTAATATCATAGTTGTTAGCTACACGGTGATAGCAGCTAGCAGTCCAAAATGCTTTACAGGCGAATTAGCTTCAATGGTAGCACGCTAGTTAGCATGTGAGAGAGGGAGCGGTATGGATGCTTTTCTTGGAGGTGTATTACACGACTCCACCTCTGAGAGGAAGAAGTTGTTCATACAGATAGCTGTCAAGTCCCTGGTGGTCAAGAGGTTAGGATTTGGCGGTCTCACTACTGCGGCCTGGGTTTGATTCCCGGTCAGGGAACTTAGGATTTTAGTAACGGTGTCTGAGTGGTGAATAATGTGTGTTCCTAAAAACATGACTGACCTTGAAGTTTGACAAAAACAGTCTCAGAATGTGTTTTCGTGTGAAAAACGCAGTTGTCAATCTTGCTACCTAGCATGGATGCTACCATTTGAGATACCGCTCATATGCTAAACTCCTTTTTTAGTCCCTGTCGAAAAAGTTCCACTGGAGAATGCGGGTATCGATCCCGCTACCTCTCACATGCTAAGCAAGTGCTCTACCATTTGAGCTAATTCCCCTGCAGGACAAGCTACGCTAGCTGCTATCAGACACAATCACACAAACGTCAGTCAGTCAGCAAAAGTCCAGACTTTGGACTATTTCAGTGCCTTTGTCAGCGTCTTATATTTTTGTAAGAGTGTTACTGCAGTACTTTAAAGTAATACTACAGTGTGTGTATCCTGAAGGCCACGCCCACGTGTTCCTTCATGTACGACTCCACCTTTGAGAGAAAGAAGTTGCTCAAACAGACATCCATCAAGTCCCTCGTGTTCTCGTGGTTAGGATTTGGCGCCCTCACTGCTGTGGCCCGGGTTTGATTCCCGGTCAGGGAACTTAGCATTTTAGCAACTATGTCTAAGTGGTGAATAATGTGAGTTCCTAAAAACATGGCTGACATTGAAGTTTGACAACAACAAGTCTCAGAATGTGTTTTCGTGTGAAGAAAGCAGTTGTCAATCTTGCTACCTAGCTAAGCTAGCATGCTACCATTTGAGTTAACTCTCATTTGCTAAACTCATATTTTATTCCCTGTCGAAAAAGTTCCACTGGAGAATGCGGGCATCGATCCCGCTACCTCTCACATGCTAAGCAAGCGCTCTACCATTTGAGCTAATTCCCCTGCAGGACAAGCTACGCTAGCTGCTATCAGACCCAATCACACAAACGTCAGTCAGTCGGCAAAAGTCCAGACTTTGGACTATTTCAGTGCCTTTGTCAGCGTCTTATATTTTTTTAAGAGTGTTACTGCAGTACTTTAAAGTAATACTACAGTGTGTGTATCCTGAAGGCCACGCCCAAATTTTCCTTCATGTACGACTCCACCTCTGAGAGGAAGAAGTTACTCAAACAGACATCCATCAAGTTAGGATTTGGTGCTCTCACCGCTGTGGCCTGGGTTCGATTCCCGGTCAGGGAACTTAGCATTTGAGCAACTATGTCTTAGTGGTGAATAATGTGAGTTCCTAAAAACATGGCTGACCTTGAAGTCTGACAACAACAAGTCTCAGATCATGTTTTTGTGTGAAGAATGCAGTTGTCAATCTTACTACCTAGCATGCTACCATTTGAGTTAACTCTCATATGCTAAACTCATATTTTATTCCCTGTCGAAACAGTTCCACTGGAGAATGCGGGTATCGATCCCGCTACCTCTCACATGCTAAGCGAGCGCTCTACCATTTGAGCTAATTCCCCTGCAAGACAAGCTAAGCTAGCTGCTATCAGACACAATCACACAAACGTCAATCAGTCGGCAAAAGTCCAGACTTGGGACTATTTCATCCCTTTGTCAGCGTCTTATACACGGCTCAAAAAAATTAAAGGAACAGTTTTTTATCAGGGTATGGCATGAATTCAATTGCACTTTTCTGATAAGGTTTTGGTCAGGTACGTGGCAGAGGGGGTTGTTAATCAGTTTCAGCTGCATTGGTGTTGATGGAATTAACAACAGGTGCACTAGAGGGGCAACAACGAGATGGCACCCAAAACAGGACTGGAGGCCATTTCAAGTTCCTCCCTCTTGATCTTTTTTAACTGTTTTTCCACAAGTGTTGGCTTTAGCTAGAGTCATTATCACGACTGGGAGCATGAGGCGATTTCTTAACCCTCCTGAAGTTGCGCAGATTGTCCTACTCCTCCAGGATGGCACATACATGCGTGCTGTTGCAAGAAGATTTGATGTGTCTCCCAGTACAATCTCCAGAGCATGGAGGATATTCCAGTAGACAGGCAGTTACTCTAGGAGAGCTGGACAGGGCCGTAGACGGTCCTCAACCCATCAGCAGGACCGATATCTGCTGCTTTGTGCAAGGAGGAACAGGTTGAGCACTGCCCGAGCCCTACAGAATGACCTCCAGCAGGCTACTGGTGTGAATGTCTCTGCCCAAACAGTCAGAAACAGACTTCACGAGGGTGGCCTCAGGGCACGACGTCCTGTAGTGTGCCCTGTGTTCAGTACTTTAAAGTAATACTACAGTGTGTGTATCCTGAAGGCCACGCCCACTTCCAGCTGTCCCCGTCATACAGACTTTACTGACGTCCACACGTGTCCCACAAGATGGACAACTGCACACATGGAGTCGGCTCACAAACTGTAAAGTTCCACTGGAGAATGCGGGCATCGATCCCGCTACCTCTCACATGCTAAGCGAGCGCTCTACCATTTGAGCTAATTCCCCTGTAAATATTCTCTGTCGCCAACATGCTTTTTTTCCCTTGACGGTAATCGGACCCAGAACACGGCAATATGAGGGACCAATCCTAACCACTAGACCACCAGGGACTTGATAGATGTCTGTATGAGCAACTTCTTCCTCTCAGAGGTGGAGTCGTTCATGAAAGAAACGTGTTTGATGACTTTAGCGGGAATTAGCTTAAATGGTAGCGTGCTAGCTTAACATGTTAGAGTTAGCGAGATCGATGGCTGAATTCTTCAGTCTGGTCTCTGGACTGTCTAAGAAGTGTCATCTAATACTTAACATCTGTTATTTATGTATTTGTAATATCATAGTTGTTAGCTACACGGTGATAGCAGCTAGCAGTCCAAACGCTTAGCAGCTAGCTAGCTGAGGGAGGGGTGGTGAGACAGAGATCGGGTGATTTGCAAACTAAATAGGACTACTAAATATGTTTGGGAAGTAGTAAAGAAAGCTGCAAAACAATTAAAAGCACAGATAGAACGATACTGAGCTTTTTCGCAACAGCGAGCAGTCACGCACGGCGAAACTACAAGGTCAGCCATGTTTTTTAGGGACTCTGAAGTTCTCACATTATTCACCACTCAGACATAGTTGCTAAAATACCAAGTTCCCTGACCGGGAATCGAACCCGGGCCGCGGCGGTGAGAGCGCCGAATCCTAACCACTAGACCACCAGGGACTTGATGAATGTATGTATGTGCCTCACGCTTTGACTGTGACAGTCACGTGTTACATGACACTTCTTAGACAGTCCAGAGACCAGACTGAAGAATACAGCCATCGATCTCGCTAACTCTAACATGTTAAGCTAGCATACTTCCATTTAAGTTAATTCTAGCTAAAGTCATCAATCATGATATCACACACGTTTTCCTTCATGTACGACTCCACCTCTGAGAGGAAGAAGTTGCTCATACAGACATCCATCAAGTACCTGGTGGTCTAGTGGTTAGGATTCGGTGCTCTTACCGCTACGCCCTGGGTTTGATTCCTGGCCAGGAAACTTAGCATTTTAGCAACTATTGTCTGAGTGGTGAATAATGTGAGTTCCTAAAAACATGGCTGACCTTGAAGTTTGACAACAACAAGTCTCAGAACGTGTTTTTGTGTGAAGAACGCAATTGTCAATCTTGCTACCTAGCTAAGCTAGCATGCTACCATTTGAGTTAACTCTCATATGCTAAACTCCTTTTTTAATCCCCGTCGAAAAAGTTCCACAGGAGAATGCGGGCATCGATACCGCTACCTCTCACATGCTAAGCGAGCGCTCTACCATTTGAGCTAATTCCCCTGCAAGACAGGCTAAGCTAGCTGCTATCAGACACAATCACACAAACGTCAGTCAGTCGGCAAAAGTTCAGACTTTGGACTATTTCAGTCCCTTTGTCAGCGTCTTATATTTGAGTAAGAGTGTTACTGCAGTACTTTAAAGTAATACTACAGTGTGTGTATCCTGAAGGCCACGCCCACTTCCAGCTGTCCTCGTCATACAGACTTTACTGACGTCCACACATGTCCCACAAGATGGACAACTGCACACATGGAGTCGGCTCACAAACTGAAAAGTTCCACTGGAGAATGCGGGCATCGATCCCGCTACCTCTCACATGCTAAGCGAGTGCTTTACCATTTGAGCTAATTCCCCTGTAAATACTCTCTGTCGCCAAAATGCTATTTTCCCTTAACGGTAGCCGGACCCAGAACACGGCAATATGAGGGACCAATCCTAACCACTCGACCACCAGGGACTTGATGGTTGTCTGTATGAGCAACTTCTTCCTCTCAGTGGTGGAGTCGTACATGAAGAAAACGTGTTTGATGACTTTAGCGGGAATTAGCTTAAATGGAAGTGCGCTAGCTTAACATGTTAAAGTTAGCGAGATCGATGGCTGAATTCTTCAGTCTGGTCTCTGGACTGTCTAAGAAGTGTCATGTAAGACTGAACATCTGTTATTTATTTGTTTGTAATATCATAGTTGTTAGCTACACGGTGATAGCAGCTAGCAGTCCAAACACTCTACAGGGGAATTAGCTTCAATGGTAGCACACTAGTTAGCATGTGAAAGAGGTAGTGATATGGATGCTTTTCTTGGTGGTGTATTACACCACAATCCCTGTGCCAACCCACCCTTACAGGGGAATTAGCTCAAATGGTAGAATGCTAGCTTAGCTAGGTAGCAAGATTGACAGCTGTGTTCTCCACATGAAAACACCTTTTGACAATGTTGTTGTTGTCAAACTACAAGGTCAGCCATGTTTTTTTAGGGACTGTCACATTATTCACCACTCAGACATAGTTGCTAAAATGCTATGTTCCCTGACCGGGAATCGAACCCGGGCCGCGGCGGTGAGAGCGTCGAATCCTAACCACTAGTCCACCAGGGACTTGATGGAAGACTGTATGTGCCTCACGTTTTGAGTGTGACAGTCACGTGTTACATGACACTTCTTAGACAGTCCAGAGACCAGACTGAAGAATTCAGCCATCGATCTCGCTAACTCTAACATGTTAAGCTAGCATGCTACCATTTAAGCTAATTCTAGCTCAGAACGTGTTCTCGTGTGAAGAACGCAGTTGTCAATCTTGCTACTATTTGAGTTAACTCTCATATGCTAAACTCCTTTTTTAATCCCCGTCGAAAAAGTTCCACTGGAGAATGCGGGCATCGATCCCGCTACCTCTCACATGCTAAGCGAGCGCTCTACCATTTGAGCTAATTCCCCTGCAAGACAAGCTAAGCTAGCTGCTATCAGACACAATCACACAAACGTCAGTCAATCGGCAGAAGTCCAAACTTTGGACTATTTCAGTCCCTTTGTCAGCGTCTTATATTTTAGTAAGAGTGTTACTGCAGTACTTTAAAGTAATACTACAGTGTGTGTATCCTGAAGGCCACGCCCAAATTTTCTTTCATGTACGACTCCACCTCTGAGAGGAAGAAGTTACTCAAACAGACATCCATCAAGTTAGGATATGGTGCTTTCACCGCTGTGGCCTGGGTTCGATTCCCGGTCAGGGAACTTAGCATTTTAGCAACTATGTCTGAGTGGTGAATAATGTGACTTCCTTAAAACATTGCTGACCTTGAAGTTTGACAACAACAAGTCTCAGAACGTGTTTTCGTGTGAAGAACGCAGTTGTCAATCTTGCTACCTGGCATGCTACCATTTGAGTTAACTCTCATATGCTAAACTCATATTTTATTCCCCGTCGAAAAAGTTCCACTGGAGAATGCGGGTATCGATCCCGCTACCTCTCACATGCTAAGCGAGCGCTCTACCATTTGAGCTAATTCCCCTGCAAGACAAGCTAAGCTTGCTGCTATCAGACACAATCACACAAACGTCAGTCAGTCGGCAAAAGTCCAGACTTGGGACTATTTCAGTGCCTTTGTCAGCGTCTTATATTTTAGTAAGAGTGTTACTGCAGTACTTTAAAGTAATACTACAGTGTGTGTATCCTGAAGGCCACGCCCACTTCCAGCTGTCCTCGTCATACAGACTTTACTGACGTCCACACATGTCCCACAAGATGGACAACTGCACACATGGGGTCGGTTCACAAACTGAAAAGTTCCACTGGAGAATGCGGGTATCGACCCCACTACCTCTCACATGCTATGTGAGCGCTCCACCAATTGAGCTAATTCCCCTGTAAATACACTATGTCGCCAAAATGCTATTTTCCCTTGACGGTAATCGGACCCAGAACACGGCAATATGAGGGACCAATCCTAACCACTAGACCACCAGGGACTTGATGGATGTCTGTATGAGCAACTTCTTCCTCTCAGAGGTGGAGTCGTACATGAAGGAAACGTGTTTGATGACTTTAGCGGGAATTAGCTTAAATGGTAGCGTGCTAGCTTAACATGTTAGAGTTAGCGAGATCGATGGCTGAATTCTTCAGTCTGGTCTCTGGACTGTCTAAGAAGTGTCATGTAAGACTGAACATCTGTTATTTATTTGTTTGTAATATCATAGTTGTTAGCTACACGGTGATAGCAGCTAGCAGTCCAAACACTCTACAGGGGAATTAGCTTCAATGGTAGCACACTAGTTAGCATGTGAAAGAGGTAGTGATATGGATGCTTTTCTTGGTGGTGTATTACACCACAATCCCTGTGCCAACCCACCCTTACAGGGGAATTAGCTCAAATGGTAGAATGCTAGCTTAGCTAGGTAGCAAGATTGACAGCTGTGTTCTCCACATGAAAACACCTTTTGACAATGTTGTTGTTGTCAAACTACAAGGTCAGCCATGTTTTTTTAGGGACTGTCACATTATTCACCACTCAGACATAGTTGCTAAAATGCTATGTTCCCTGACCGGGAATCGAACCCGGGCCGCGGCGGTGAGAGCGTCGAATCCTAACCACTAGTCCACCAGGGACTTGATGGAAGACTGTATGTGCCTCACGTTTTGAGTGTGACAGTCACGTGTTACATGACACTTCTTAGACAGTCCAGAGACCAGACTGAAGAATTCAGCCATCGATCTCGCTAACTCTAACATGTTAAGCTAGCATGCTACCATTTAAGCTAATTCTAGCTCAGAACGTGTTCTCGTGTGAAGAACGCAGTTGTCAATCTTGCTACTATTTGAGTTAACTCTCATATGCTAAACTCCTTTTTTAATCCCCGTCGAAAAAGTTCCACTGGAGAATGCGGGCATCGATCCTGCTACCTCTCACATGCTAAGCGAGCGCTCTACCATTTGAGCTAATTCCCCTGCAAGACAAGCTAAGCTAGCTGCTATCAGACACAATCACACAAACGTCAGTCAATCGGCAGAAGTCCAAACTTTGGACTATTTCAGTGCCTTTGTCAGCGTCTTATATTTTAGTAAGAGTGTTACTGCAGTACTTTAAAGTAATACTACAGTGTGTGTATCCTGAAGGCCACGCCCAAATTTTCTTTCATGTACGACTCCACCTCTGAGAGGAAGAAGTTACTCAAACAGACATCCATCAAGTTAGGATATGGTGCTTTCACCGCTGTGGCCTGGGTTCGATTCCCGGTCAGGGAACTTAGCATTTTAGCAACTATGTCTGAGTGGTGAATAATGTGACTTCCTTAAAACATTGCTGACCTTGAAGTTTGACAACAACAAGTCTCAGAACGTGTTTTCGTGTGAAGAACGCAGTTGTCAATCTTGCTACCTGGCATGCTACCATTTGAGTTAACTCTCATATGCTAAACTCATATTTTATTCCCCGTCGAAAAAGTTCCACTGGAGAATGCGGGTATCGATCCCGCTACCTCTCACATGCTAAGCGAGCGCTCTACCATTTGAGCTAATTCCCCTGCAAGACAAGCTAAGCTTGCTGCTATCAGACACAATCACACAAACGTCAGTCAGTCGGCAAAAGTCCAGACTTGGGACTATTTCAGTGCCTTTGTCAGCGTCTTATATTTTAGTAAGAGTGTTACTGCAGTACTTTAAAGTAATACTACAGTGTGTGTATCCTGAAGGCCACGCCCACTTCCAGCTGTCCTCGTCATACAGACTTTACTGACGTCCACACATGTCCCACAAGATGGACAACTGCACACATGGGGTCGGTTCACAAACTGAAAAGTTCCACTGGAGAATGCGGGTATCGACCCCACTACCTCTCACATGCTATGTGAGCGCTCCACCAATTGAGCTAATTCCCCTGTAAATACACTATGTCGCCAAAATGCTATTTTCCCTTGACGGTAATCGGACCCAGAACACGGCAATATGAGGGACCAATCCTAACCACTAGACCACCAGGGACTTGATGGATGTCTGTATGAGCAACTTCTTCCTCTCAGAGGTGGAGTCGTACATGAAGGAAACGTGTTTGATGACTTTAGCGGGAATTAGCTTAAATGGTAGCGTGCTAGCTTAACATGTTAGAGTTAGCGAGATCGATGGCTGAATTCTTCAGTCTGGTCTCTGGACTGTCTAAGAAGTGTCATGTAATACTAAACATCTGTTATTTATTTGTTTGTAATATCATAGTTGTTAGCTACACGGTGATAGCAGCTAGCAGTCCAAACACTCTGCAGGGGAATTAGCTTCAATGGTAGCACGCTAGTTAGAATGTGAAAGAGGTAGTGATATGGATGCTTTTCTTGGAGGTGTATTACACCACAATCCCTGTGCCACCCCACCCTTACAGGGGAATTAGCTCAAATGGTAGAATGCTAGCTTAGCTAGGTAGCAAGATTGACAGCTGTGTTCTCCACATGAAAACACATTTTGACAATGTTGTTGTTTTCAAACTACAAGATCAGCCATGTTTTTTAGGGACTGTCACATTATTCACCACTCAGACATAGTTGCTAAAATGCTAAGTTCCCTGACCGGGAATCGAACCCGGGCCGCGGCGGTGAGAGCGCCGAATCCTAACCACTAGAGAACCAGGGACTTGATAGAGGACTGTATGTGTCTCACGCTTTGAGTGTGACAGTCACGTGTTACATGACAATTCTTAGACAGTCCAGACACCAGACTGAAGAATTCAGCCATCGATCTCGCTAACTCTAACATGTTAAGCTAGTACGCTACCATTTAAGCTAATTCTAGCTAAAGTCATCAATCATGATATCACACGTTTTCCTTCATGTACGACTCCACCTCTGAGAGGAAGAAGTTGCTCATACAGACATCCATCAAGTCCCTGGTGGTCGAGTGGTTAGAATTCGACGCTCTCACCACCGTGGCTCGGTTTTGTTTCCTGGTCAGGGATCTTAGCATTTTAGCAACAATGTCTGAGTGGTGAATAATGTGAGTTCCTAAAAACATGGCTGACCTTGAAGTTTGACAACAACAAGTGTCAGAACGTGTTTTCGTGTGAAGAACGCAGTTGTCAATCTTGCTACCGTTTGAGTTAACTCTCAGATGCTAAACTCATTTTTTATTCCCCGTCGAAAAAGTTCCACTGGAGAATGTGGGTATCGATCCCGCTACCTCTCACATGCTAAGCGAGCGCTCTACCATTTGAGCTAATTCCCCTGTAAATACTCTCTGTCGCCAAAATGCTATTTTCCCTTAACGGTAGCCGGACCCAGAACACGGCAATATGAGGGACCAATCCTAACCACTAGACCACCAGGGACTTGATGGATGTCTGTATGAGCAACTTCTTCCTCTCAGAGGTGGAGTCGTACATGAAGGAAACGTGTTTGATGACTTTAGCGGGAATTAGCTTAAATGGAAGTGCGCTAGCTTAACATGTTAGAGTTAGCGAGATCGATGGCTGAATTCTTCAGTCTGGTCTCTGGACTGTCTAAGAAGTGTCATGTAATACCGAACATCCATCCATCCATTTTCTACCGCTTAGTCCCTTCGGGGTCGCGGGGGGCGCTGGAGCCTATCTCAGCTACAATCGGGCGAACATCTGTTATTTATTTGTTTGTAATATCATAGTTGTTAGCTACACGGTGATAGCAGCTAGCAGTCCAAACGCTTAGCAGCTAGCTAGCTGAGGGAGGGGTGGTGAGACAGAGATCGGGTGATTTGCAAATTTAATAGGACTGCTAAATATGTTTGGGAAGTAGTAAAGAAAGCTGCAAAACAATTAAAAGCACACAGATAGAACGATACTTGGCTTTTTCGCAACAGCGAGCAGTCACGCACGGTGAACCGGAAACGGAACAATGTTGTTGTTGCCAAACTACAAGGTCAGCCATGTTTTTTAGGGACTCTGAAGTTCTCACATTATTCACCACTCAGACATAGTTGCTAAAATACCAAGTTCCCTGACCGGGAATCGAACCCGGGCCGCGGCGGTGAGAGCGCCGAATCCTAACCACTAGACCACCAGGGACTTGATGAATGTGTGTATGTGCCTCGCGCTTTGACTGTGACAGTCAGGTGTTACATGACACTTCTTAGACAGTCCAGAGACCAGACTGAAGAATTCAGCCATCGATCTCGCTAACTCTAACATGTTAAGCTAGCATACTACCATTTAGGCTAATTCGAGCTAAAGTCATCAATCATGATATCGCACACGTTTTCCTTCATGTACGACTCCACCTCTGAGAGGAAGAAGTTGCTCATACAGACATCCATCAAGTACCTGGTGGTCTAGTGGTTAGGATTCAGTGCTCTAACCGCTACGTCCTGGGTTTGATTCCTGGTCAGGGAACTTAGCATTTTAGCAACTATGTCTGAGTGGTGAATAATGTGAGTTCCTAAAAACTTGGCTGATCTTGAAGTTTGACAACAACAAGTCTCAGAATGTGTTTTCATGTGAAGAACACAAATGTCAATCTTGCTACCTAGCTATGCTAGCATGCTACCATTTGAGTTAACTCTCATATGCTAAACTCCTTTTTTAATCCCCCTCGATAAAGTTCCACTGGAGAATGCGGGTATCGATCCCGCTACCTCTCACATGCTAAGCGAGCGCTCTACCATTTGAGCTAATTCCCCTGCAAGACAAGCTAAGCTAGCTGCTATCAGACACAATCACACAAACGTCAGTCAGTCGGCAAAAGTCCAGACTTGGGACTATTTCAGTCCCTTTGTCAGCGTCTTATATTTTAGTAAGAATGTTACTGCAGTACTTTAAAGTAATACTACAGTGTGTGTATCCTGAAGGCCACCCCACTTCCAGCTGTCCCCGTCATACAGACTTTACTGACGTCCACACATGTCCCACAAGATGGACGACTGCACACATGGGGTCGGCTCACAAACGGAAAAGTTCCACTGGAGAATGCGGGCATCGATCCCGCTCCTTCTCACATGCTAAGCGGGCACTCTACCATTTGAGCTAATTCCCCTGTAAATACGCTATGTCGCCAAAATGCTATTTTCCCTTAACGGTAGCCGGACCCAGAACACGGCAATATGAGGGACCAATCCTAACCACTAGACCACCAGGGACTCAATGGTTGTCTGTATGAGCAACTTCTTCCTCTCAGAGGTGGAGTCGTACATGAAGAAAATGTGTTTGATGACTTTAGCGGGAATTAGCTTAAATGGAAGTGCGCTAGCTTAACATGTTAGAGTTAGCGAGATCGATGGCTGAATTCTTTAGTCTGGTCTCTGGACTGTCTAAGAAGTGTCATGTAATACTGAACATCTGTTATTTATTTGTTTGTAATATCATAGTTGTTAGCTACACGGTGATAGCAGCTAGCAGTCCAAACACTCTACAGGGGAATTAGCTTCAATGGTAGCACGCTAGTTAGCATGTGAAAGAGGTAGTCATATGGATGCTTTTCTTGGAGGTGTATTACACCACAATCCCTGTGCCAACCCACCCTTACAGGGGAAATAGCTCAAATGGTAGAATGCTAGCTTAGCTAGGTAGCAAGATTGACAGCTGCGTTCTCCACATGAAAACACCTTTTGACAATGTTGTTGTTGTCAAATTACAAGATCAGCCATGTTTTTTAGGGACTGTCACATTATTCACCACTCAGACATAGTTGCTAAAATGCTAAGTTCCCTGACCGGGAATCGAACCAGGGCCACGACGGTGAGAGCGCCGAATCCTAACCACTAGACCACCAGGGACTTAATGGAAGACTGTATGTGCCTCACGCTTTGAGTGTGACAGTCACGTGTTACATGACACTTCTTAGACAGTCCAGAGACCAGACTGAAGAATTCAGCCATCGATCTCGCTAACTCTCACATGTTAAGCTAGCATACTACCATTTAAGCTAATTCTAGCTAAAGTCATCAATCATGATATCACACACGTTTTCCTTCATGTACGACTCCACCTCTGAGAGGAAGAAGTTGCTCATACAGACATCCATCAAGTCCCTGGTGGTCTAGTGGTTAGGATTCGGTGTTCTTACCGCTACGCCCTGGGCTTGATTCCTGGTCAGGGAACTTAGCATTTTAGCAACTATGTCTGAGTGGTGAATAATGTGAGTTCCTAAAAACATGGCTGACCTTGAAGTTTGACAACAACATGTCTCAGAACGTGTTTTTGTGTGAAGAACGCAATTGTCAATCTTGCTACCTAGCTATGCTAGCATTCTACCATTTGAGTTAACTCTCATATGCTAAACTCCCTTTTTAATCCCCGTCAAAAAAGTTCCACTGGAGAATGCGGGCATCGATCCCGCTACCTCTCACATGCTAAGCGAGCGCTCTACCATTTGAGCTAATTCCCCTGCAAGACAAGCTAAGCTAGCTGCTATCAGACACAATCACACAGACATCAGTCAGTCGGCAAAAGTCCAGACTTTGGACTATTTCAGTCCCTCTGTCAGCGTCTTATATTTTAGTAAGAGTGTTACTGCAGTACTTTAAAGTAAAACTACAGTGTGTGTATCCTGAAGGCCACGCCCACTTCCAGCTGTCCCCGTAATACAGACTTTACTGACGTCCACACGTGTCCCACAAGATGGACGACTGCACACATGGGGTCGGCTCCCAAACTCTAAAATGTTCGACTGGAGAATGCGGGCATCGATGCTTTTTTCCCATGTGACAGTCTCAAGCTGTCGGGTGGGTTCCAAGGACCATCAAAGAATGACATCTTGCGGGCAGGTTTGACTTCTTTATTTTTCAACAAGAGAAGTCTCTCTCGGATCGCTTTTCAGCTCCGCCTCCTCCTGCTCGCTGCGCCGTTCGCCCCTCAGCGTCACAGTGTCGTCGTCTCCTTTGCTCTCTTCGTCGCTCAGCATCAGTCTCTCGTTGTGTCTGTCTCTGGCTCTCTCTCTTCTCCCCGTCCCCCTCCCTGACGTTCACGTCTGTCGCCCTCTCAAACGATGCGAGAGGATGATTACATTGTCTACAGCTGCGCGCTCCACGCACCTTATACCGATTGCGACGTGGCTCCCAGCGCGCCCCGCCTCGCTGCTCGCTCGTCGTCCACGCCTTCCTTGCCGCCATCTTGGAGCGGGCTCCGGTGTGCCCTGCCTCCCTGTTGGACTGCCGGCCACGCCTCCTCATCGCCATCTCGGAGCAGGCTCCGGCGCGGCACGCCTCGCTGTCGGTCTGCCGGCCCCGCCTCCCCACAATTGGTATCGGGACAACACTACCGCCATCTAGTGTCTTGGAAGTGCAACTGCATTGCAAATGTGACAAGATATAACACACGATCAGCAGTTATAATTTAATTGTTTAAATGTTACATACAAAAATTAAATGTTATTAAAAACAACATTTATTAGCAACACGCGCAAAAGTATCGATAATTGGTACTGTTGAGTACTGGAATCGATTGGGAATTGGTACCGTATCAGTTAATGGCAATAAGCGCCTTCTTTTTTGCAATTCTTTTTGCATGTGGGGCAGACTGGCTCGTACATGCACATGCATCCTAACTCAAAATCTGTCAGTAGACTCGCCATGGAAGCGCTAAAAACGACAAGAAAGATGGCGGTGAGGAGACGCTGTCGAAGTGGAGGCACATCCTCAAGGGAGGGTCAGAAAAGCAGTGACGTGCGGTGAGGTTGATGGCTGGTGAGGCACTGACTTCATCACAGTCAGATTTACAAACATATGAACCCTAAAGAGTATCTTATTCACCATTTGATTGGCAGCAGTTAACGGGTTATGTTTAAAAGCTCATACCAGCATTCTTCCCTGCTTGGCACTCAGCATCAAGGGTTGTAATTGGGGGTTAAATCACCAAAAATTATTCCCGGGCGCGGCGCCGCTGCTGCCCACTGCTCCCCTCACCTCCCAGGAGGTGAAGAAGAGGATGGGTCAAATGCAGAGGACAAATTTCACCGCACCTAGTGTGTGTGTGACATTAATTGGCACTTTAACTTAACTTTAACTTTACACATACAAACTGTAGCACACAAAAAAGCACATTTAATTAAAAAAAGGTTATTATGGTCTTACCTTTACTTATAAGTGCGGGAACAGTGGTGTTCGTGTTGGAGGAGTTGTGAATGAATGAAATATGAAATCAGTGCTGCAGTCTGCAGGTGTACCTAATGTTGTGTCCCTGCAGTCGTTCACGTACGGCTCCTCCGGCGCGAGCATTGTTGTTTTTGCACTTTTTGGCTTCTTGTTAAGTTTTTTTTGGGTGGATTCGGTCTTGCACGTGGAGGGTTTGGGTGTGGCTTTGGTTGGTGTGGCGCTCCCGTCGGGGGGTGCATTAACCGGCACCAGGAGGTGGGGTTACTGCGAGCATCAGCCAGTGCGTCTTCGCAGCAGTTTTATGATCGCTCAGCACAAGAAATACTTTACACACATACAGTTGTTGACAAAATACACTGTACATTATATACCTCAGCTAACTAAACTATGGAAATGTATAATATAATTCATATAGCAATACGGTCTCACTGCACAGCAGGCCAGCAGTTAGCCGAGTCATTGCGCAATCCATGTTGAGGCACTGAGTGACGTGCCTCAACTGGCTGCTGTTCACCGCACCGTCTCTTCTCAATATTTGAACGACAAATGTGAAAATTCAGCGATTTTGAATAAAAATAATCTAAAACTGGTGAAGTTAAATGGAAAATAACTTTATAGTATAATCACTGAATACATATAACAATTTAATGCATTTTTTTTCTTTTTACATTTTTTTTTCTTTCCATCATGCGGTCACTGGAGGCAGGTGAGGCGGGGCCTCACCTGCCTCCAGTGACCGCACGTCACTGCAGAAAAGGGTCTGTAGAACATCATCTTTGCAAAGTTTAGAGCAAAGAACCACCTTTACATGTCATATAGACCACAAGGAAGTGTTTGAAATATGACCCCTTGAATATTATTTACTCATTTACCCAACAGACGTCCAGCAGCACACCCATTTTAAAGAGGAAGATTCACATCCCCCTCATGTAAAAGAGGAAGAGGAGGAGCCTCGGCCCCCCCACATCAAAGAGGAAGAGGATGAGGTCTGGATCACTCAGGAGGAAGAGTGTCTTCTAGGACAGGAGGAGGCTGACCTGACCAGGTTTCCACTGACTGTGGTCTCTGTGAAGACCGAAGACCATGGCCACAAACCACCTGAGTCCTCCCAGCTTGGTCCCAGTCCAAGTAAGCACAACACTCAAACTGTGGTACGGGTCCCACTAGAGGTACGCCAGCTTCATCTCCTTGTACGCCCAAGAATCAATTGTTTTGTTTTCCAATAGTCACACAGTGTTACTGTTCAAAGTAAGAAGGAGTCAAACAAAAGACAAAGACTACGTTTACACTGCAGGCCAAAGTGGCCCAAATCGCATTTTGTGGAGATCGGGTTTTTTCCAGCTGACTGTTTACACTGTGAGTAAAATGTGATTTTTATCAGAATCCTGTGTCAACGCGCACAGGCAATGTGGCCCCAATGTGGCCCCAATTTGGCCCTAATGTGGCACCAATGTGGTAACAATGTGGCCCCACTGTGCACCCAATGTGGTCCTAATGTGGTCCTAATGTGGCCCCAATGTGGTCCCAATGTGGACCCAATGTGGTCCCAATGTGACCCCAATGTGGTCCCAATGTGGCCCCAATGCCCCAATGTGGTCCCAATGGGTTACTGATGTGGCTCCAATGTGGTCCCACTGTGGCCCCAATTTAGTCCCAATGTGGTCCTAATGTGGTCCCAATGTGGCCCCAATGTGACCCCGATGTGGCCCCAATGCGGGCCACAATGTGGCCCCAGAGTGGTCCCACTGTGGACCCAATGTGGTCCCAGTGTGGTCCCAATGTGACCCCAATGTGGTCCCAATGTGACCCCAATGTGGCCCCAATGTGGGCCCCAATGGGTTATGAATGTGGCCCCAATGTGGTCCCAATGTGGTCCCAATGTGGCCCCAATGTGGCCCCAATTTGGGTCCCAATGCGGGCCCCAATGCAGGCTCCAATGCGGGCCCCAATGTGGGCCCGAATGTGGCCCCAATGTGGTCCCAATGTGGCCCCAATTTGGGTCCCAATGCGGGCCCCAATGCAGGCTCCAATGCGGGCCCCAATGTGGGCCCCAATGTGGCCCCAATGTGGTCCCACTGTGGCCCCAATGTGGTCCCAATGTGGTCCTAAAGTGGTCCCAATGTGGCTCCAATGTGGGCCCCAATGTGGGCCCAATGTGGCCCCAATCTAGCCCCAATGTGGACCCAATGTGGTCCCAATGTGGCCCCAATGTGGCCCTAATGTGGTCCCAATGTAGGCCCCAATGTGGTCCCAATGGGGTACTAATGTGGCCCCAATGTGGTGCCAATGGGGTCCCAATGTGGTCCCAATGTGGCCCCAATTTGGGCCCCAATGTGGGCCCCAATGTGGCCCCAATGTGACCCCAATGTGGCCCCAATGCGGGCCCCAATGTGGGCCCCAATGCGGGCCCCAATGTGGGCCTCAATGTGGTCCCACTGTGGTCCCAATGTGACCCCAATGTGGTCCCAGTGTGGCCCCAATGTGGCCCCAATGTGGCCCCAATGGGTTACTAATGTGGCCCCAATGTGGTCCCAATGTGGCCGCAATGTGACCCCAATGTGGCCCCAATGCGGGCCCCAATGCAGGCTCCAATGCAGGCCACAATGTGGACCCCAATGTGGTCCCACTGTGGCCCCGATGTAGTCCCAATGTGGTCATAATGTGGTCCCAATCTGGGCCCAATCTGGCCCCAATGTGGCCCCATTGTGGTCCCAATGTGGTCCCAATGTGGCCCCAATGTGGCCCTAATGTGGCCCAAATGTAGGCCCCAATGTGGTCCCAATGGGGTACTAATGTGGCCCTAATGTGGTGCCAATGTGGTCCTAATGTGGTCCCAATGTAGTCCTAATGTGGTCTGAATGTAGGCCCCAATGTGGTCCCAATGGGGTACTAATGTGGCCCCAATGTGGTGCCAATGGGGTCCTAATGTGGTCCCAATGTAGGCCCCAATGTGATCCCAATGGGGTACTAATGTGGCCCCAATGTGGTGCCAATGGGGTCCTAATGTGGTCCCAATGTGGTCCTAAAGTGGTCCCAATGTGGCTCCAATGTGGGCCCCAATGTGGGCCCAATGTGGCCCCAATGTGGTCCCAATGTGGTCCTAAAGTGGTCCCAATGTGGCTCCAATGTGGGCTCCAATGTGGGCCCAATGTGGCCCCAATCTAGCCCCAATGTGGACCCAATGTGGTCCCAATGTGGCCCCAATGTGGCCCTAATGTGGTCCCAATGTAGGCCCCAATGTGGTCCCAATGGGGTACTAATGTGGCCCCAATGTGGTGCCAATGGGGTCCCAATGTGGTCCCAATGTGGCCCCAATTTGGGCCCCAATGTGGGCCCCAATGTGGCCCCAATGTGACCCCAATGTGGCCCCAATGCGGGCCCCAATGTGGGCCCCAATGCGGGCCCCAATGTGGGCCTCAATGTGGTCCCACTGTGGTCCCAATGTGACCCCAATGTGGTCCCAGTGTGGCCCCAATGTGGCCCCAATGTGGCCCCAATGGGTTACTAATGTGGCCCCAATGTGGCCGCAATGTGACCCCAATGTGGCCCCAATGCGGGCCCCAATGCAGGCTCCAATGCAGGCCACAATGTGGACCCCAATGTGGTCCCACTGTGGCCCCGATGTAGTCCCAATGTGGTCATAATGTGGTCCCAATCTGGGCCCAATCTGGCCCCAATGTGGCCCCATTGTGGTCCCAATGTGGTCCCAATGTGGCCCCAATGTGGCCCTAATGTGGCCCAAATGTAGGCCCCAATGTGGTCCCAATGGGGTACTAATGTGGCCCTAATGTGGTGCCAATGTGGTCCTAATGTGGTCCCAATGTAGTCCTAATGTGGTCTGAATGTAGGCCCCAATGTGGTCCCAATGGGGTACTAATGTGGCCCCAATGTGGTGCCAATGGGGTCCTAATGTGGTCCCAATGTAGGCCCCAATGTGGTCCCAATGGGGTACTAATGTGGCCCCAATGTGGTGCCAATGGGGTCCTAATGTGGTCCCAATGTAGGCCCCAATGTGGTCCCAATGGGGTACTAATGTGGCCCCAATGTGGTGCCAATGGGGTCCTAATGTGGTCCCAATGTAGGCCCCAATGTGGTCCCAATGGGGTCCCACTGTGGTCCCACTGTGGTCCCAATGTGGGCCCCAATGTGGCCCCAATGTGGCCAAGATATCATTTAATAGATTTACTTGCCTTTGAGCCTCACATTAACGTAACATTAGGGTGCTGACGTCGTAGCTATCTTACGGCTAATAGCGAAGCATGCCAATGTGTTGCTACGCTTACAGGTTACGGAACGTAAATGAAGTATTGTTGGCGGTCTGTGGATGCATTTTAAAAGTAATTTACGCGTAGAATTGATTGCTAACATTATTTATTTCTATTTCCGCAGCCATACACCTTAGAGTCATATAACTTGGTATTTGAAACATGTTAACTGTTATCATGTTAACGTTAGCACACATGCTAAATGTTAGCAATTTAATGTAAGCATGCTAACGTTTTAGGCTAGCTCTGTAGCTCATTTTGTACAGTTACACCTAAAACGCACGGATTCGGACACTTGGCACCATCTTCAAAGCACGGCGGCTTCCGACGACCCCCATTTGCTCGTTAGAAATTAGAATGCAAACCCCCCCCAAAACTTTTAGAGACAGCCATACACCTTACAGTCATATAACTTGGTATGTGACGCATGCTAACGCTAGCATGCTTAAATTAGCATGCTAACTCTTTGAGCTAGTTTTTGCAAACATTTACCCCAGAGTCATATAACTTGGTATGTGACACTTGTTAACTGTTAGCATGCAAACGATCGCATGCTACCAAGCTAACTTGAGCACGATAACTTTTTCGCCTGATTTTACACTTTTTTTCTCTATTTCCGCAGCCGTACACCTTAAAGCCGTGTTGCTTAAATTGTGAGACATGCTAATTGTTAGAATGCAGTTGTTAGCACACATGCTAAATGTTAGCAATATTATGTAAGCATGCTAACGTTTTAGGCTAGCTCTATAGCTCATTTTGTACAGTTAAACCTAAAACTCACGGATTCGGACACTCGGCACCATCTTCAAAGCACGGCGGCTTCCGACGACCCCCGGCCAGAGGTCCAGGCCAGGGCACAGATAGCAGGCCCATCAAAATTTGGTCCCAATGGGTTACTAATGTGGCCCCAATGTGGTCCCAATGGGGTCCTAATGTGGCTCCAATGTGGTCCCACTGTGGCCACAATTTAGTCCCAATGTGGTCCCAATGTGGTCCCAATGTGGCCCCAATGTGGCCCCAATGTGGACCCAATGCGGGCCCCAATGCGCACCCCAAAGTGGTCCCACTGTGGACCCAATGTGGTCCCAATGTGGTTCCAATGTGACCCCAATGTGACCCCAATGTGGTCCCAATGTGGCCCCAATGTGGCCCAAATGGGTTACGAATGTGGCCCCAATGTGGTCCCAATGTGGCCCCAATGTGACCCCAATGTGACCCCAATGTGGCCCCAATTTGGGTCGCAATGCGGGCCCCAATGCAGGCTCCAATGCGGGCCCCAATGTGGGCCCCAATGTGGTCCCACTGTGGCCCCAATGTGGTCCCAATGTGGTCCTAATGTGGTCCCAATGTGGGCCCAATGTGGGCCCCAATGTGGGCCCAATGTGGCCCCAATGTGACCCCAATGTGGCCCCAATTTGAGTCATATAACTTGGTATGTGACACTTGTTAACTGTTAGCATGCAAACGATCGCATGCTACCAAGCTAACTTGAGCATGATAACTTTTTCGCCTGATTTTACACTTTTTTTCTCTATTTCCGCAGCCGTACACCTTAAAGCCGTGTTGCTTAAAATGTGAGACATGCTAATTGTTAGAATGCAGTCGTTAGCACACATCCTAAATGTTAGCAATATTATGTAAGCATGCTAACGTTTTAGGCTAGCTCTATAGCTCATTTTGTACAGTTACACCTAAAACTCACGGATTCGGACACTCGGCACCATCTTCAATGCATGCCGGCTTCCGGTGACCCCAGGCCAGAGATCCAGGGCGCGAATAGCAGGCCCATCAAAATTTCCGCGGGAATTTTCTAGTTACAAATTAGAATGCAAGCCCCCCCCCCCAAAAAAAATGTTGTCGTCTGGGTCAGAAAGTGACCAGTTTTGCTAGATAGTAGTTTTGTTGTGGATGTTTTGGTGCGGTAACAGCTGATAGTAGTCAGTTTTGCTCAATAAAAAGATTATTGATTCAAGTCTCCTCCTTCTCCTTAAAGTGTCTCATTGTTTTATCTGTCACTCACAGAGTTGCATTGCAAATTGGTACACAATAAATGTGTTTATTATGTTTAGAGCTTCGATTGGATTTTGTGCGCCGCATAGATTTTCCATGCACGCACCTGACCCCGGATTTCCACTACGTAGTCTGGCAATCCTCACTGGTGTTCTGTTGTTGTGCTCTATTCAAAAATAAATACATGTTTATTAAGATTTTGAGTTAAAATAAAGCCAATAATGGCATTTTTTGTGGTCCCCTTTATTTAGAAAAGTATCAACGTATCGAAATACATTTTGTTACCGGTATTGCTTCTGTTATTCCCTGATGTACTGTATGGTTATGACATCTTGATTGTCAACGTGGCAGAGACCTTAGCAGAGGTGCAGGACAATGACTCGTGGGATTGAGTAAAGCTGGACTTTTCTAAAGGATGCGTTTGTCTTCTGCAGACGTCTGTGAAGAACATATCTCAGAGCAGCACGACTCGTTTTCCAGGATGGAGCAGAAGGAGCGACAGCCCCCTCAAATTAAAGAGGAAGAGGAGCCACATTTCCCTCAAATTAAAGAGGAAGAAGAGGAATTACGGCCCCCTCACTTTAAAAAGGAAGGCGAGGAGCCAGATCCCCCCCGAATTAAAGAGAATGACCCACAGCTCCCTCACATAGAGGAGGATGAGGAGCCACAACCCCCTCACATTCAGGAGGAAAATGTGGCACAGCATCCTCCAAGCATGACAACAGAAGCTGATGGAGACCACTGTGGAGGATCATTAGCAGACATAGCTCCACTATCAGATAGTGACAACACGACATCTCACTCTCCTGACACTGATGATGATGATGATGAAGTAGATGATGACACTGATGATGACGACTCTAAAGCTGGTAAGACGTGTCTCACCGACAACACACACTTGAAATGCTCTCACTGTGACAAAACTTTTAACCACCGTGGTCATCTGAAAACACACATGAGAACGCACACCGGAGAAAAACCCTTTACCTGTTCAAGATGCAACAAAAGCTTTTGCGATCGAACAACCTTTGTAGTACACACGAGAACGCACACCGGAGAAAAACCATTCATGTGCTCAGTTTGCAGTAAAAGCTTCTCTCAGAAGACAAATTTGAAAATACACATGAGAATGCACACCGGTGAAAAACCTTTTAAATGTTCAGTCTGTGGTAAAGGTTTTGGCCAAAGTCATCATTTTAAAAATCACATGAAAATACACACCGGAGAGAAACCGTTTAAATGTCGAGTCTGTGCTAAAGGTTTTATACAAAAAGATGACTTGAAAATACACATAAGAACGCACACTGGAGAACAACCATTCATGTGCTCATTTTGTGGTAAAAGATTCTCCCAGAGAGGGAATTTCAGAAAACACACTAAATTGCACACTGGCGACAAACCTTTTAAATGTTCAGTGTGCGGTAAAGGTTTTACGCAAAATCGTGATCTGAAAGTACACATGACAATACACACCGGAGAGAAAGTGTGGAGTTGCAGTGTGTGTGATGAAAGATTCACTTATAAGTACCAGTCTAAGAAACACAAGTGTGCTGGTGAGAACAGCAGCAGCAAATGAAACTGCAGAATGTAAATAAACTGATTGATTTATTAACAATCACCACATATATCATGTGTGACATCATTGTTGTGTGTGTGTGTAACACCATCTTGTTAACATGCTTCTAACATTTACAGATGAGATTTATTTTGGATTAGTGGTTTTGATTCAGTCTAGTATGTGCATTATATTGATAAACATTTGTCTCTGAAAAGGTGTAAACTGAAGTTTCACTTTATTTTGCTTACCTTGTTTTATTCACTTTAAAAAACACCGGTAAGAAGAAGAGTGCATCAAACTAAACGGGCAAGTTGGAGACATCTTTTTGAGCAAACAGGAAGAAGAACGCCGGTTGGGGAGGTATGGAGGATGATTAAAAAGATGGGAGGAGATGGAACAGAGTGGAGTATTCCAATTTTAATGTAACTGGTCAAATGAATGATGTGTCTCCTGATGACTCTGCCAAGTGGAAGCATGTAAATATTACAAAGAAGAGGACCTTGGCCTTGGACCCCTCAGGCGGTACTGCATCAAAAAGTGACATCAGTGTGTAAAGGATATCACCACATGGGCTCAGGAACACTTCTGAAAACTACGGTCAATAACTACAGTTGGTCGCTACATCTGTAAGTGCATGTTAAAACTATACTATGCAAAGCCAAAGCCATTTATCAACAACACCCAGAAACGCTTCGCTGGGCCCTAGCTCATCTAAGATGGACTGTTGCAAAGTGGAAAAGTGTTCTGTGGTCTGACGAGTCCACATTTCAAATTGTATTTGGAAACTGGAGACGGGGTGTCCTCTGGACCAAAGAGGAAAAGAACCATCTGGACTGTTCTAGACGCAAAGTTCAAAAGCCAGCATCTGTGATGGTATGGGGGTGTATTAGTGCCCGAGGTGTTATGGTACAGCGGGGGAGAAGGAGACGGCACAGATGCAGGGATGTCGTTTTAGCTGTATATATTAATAACAATTTTATGAAGTGTGAAACTTAATTCGAATATGTGTATGGTGTGAATATGTGTAGCGATTAACTGAGTCGTGTTACCATTAGTGGTGAGCGAGGTGCGGAAGTCCAAGAGGGCAAGGCAAGCTCTGAAATCCAGGGACAGGCAGGAGGTCAAGGGCAGGAACGAGGCGTCAAAGTCCGTGTCCAGGCGGGAGGTCGAGATCCAAAAGGGCAGCCAGGGAACCAGAGGGAATACGGGGGGACGAGACACACTGCTCGTTATCAGGAAACGGAGAAATGCTGCTATAACGACACAGGAACACGAGACAAATGAACACGGAGGAGGAGAAAACACAGAGAGAGAGAGAGTAAGCATAGAGCTAGAGATGTCGGCTTACTGTACGGGAACAGGTAGCTACGTTCTGGCCCGGAACGCAGGTTTGCACTGGCTTAAGAAGCGCGGCATCTCATCAGCTTCAGGTGTGCAGACTGCTGATTGATTGCAGCCGCCTGCTGCAGCAAGAGTGGCGCGTGCAGCGCAGCGCACAGATGAATGCGCATTGGAATGCGCCCGGACCGTGACACAACACATGTGAAGGCACCATTAATGCTGAAAGGTACATACAGCTTTTGGAGCAACATATGTTGCCATCCAAGCAACGTTATCATGGATGCCCTGCTTTTTTCAGCAAGACAATGCCAAGCCACATGTCACAACAGCATGGCTTCAAAGTAAAAAAGTGCGGGTACTAGACTGGCCTGCCTGTAGTCCAGATCTGTCTCCCATTGAAAATGTGTGCCGCATTATGATGGCTAAAATACCACAACGGAGGACTGTTGAACAACTTAAGCTGTACATCACGCAAGAATGGGAAAGAATTCCACTTCAAAAATGTGTCTCCTCAGTTCCCAAACCTTTACTGAGTGTTGTTAAAAGGAAAGGCCATGTAACACAGTGGTAAAAATGCCCCAGTGACAACTTTTTTGTGTTGTTGCCATTAAATTCTAAGTTAATGATTATTTCCCCCCCAAAAATGAAGTTTCTCAGTGTGAACATTAAATATCTTGTTTTTGCAGTCTATTCAATTGAATATAAGTTGAAAAGGATTTGCAAATCATTGTATTCTCTTTTTATTTACTATTTACACTTGACAACTTCACTGCTTTTAGGTTTTGTACATATTAAAAGGAAGACCTAAAATAGATCCTTGAGGGACACACTGTAGAAACAAAACGTATCAAGCATCACAGCATGAAGAGGAAAAAGCCTCCAAGTGTTTCCTCAGATAAAAACAGACACTCAGATTAAAAGCCGTGTGAGAAGATCAAATGTCTCATCTGATTGTGTTGATGTTTCCTCTGAGTGTCTGCAAACAAAAGGAGTCTGTAGGAGGGCAACGTTCTGTTTTTTTTATTCAAGTCAAGATTCAACAAATTGTGGCAAAGATGGTTTTGCTGTTGTTGTTATCTGCAAGCGGACTCCCTCTGCAAATGTAAACATCCTAGTGAGACCAGTGCAGTGCAACATGCACAATCCTGCCCTTTCAACACCACCAGGAAGTAGAACTCCCTTCCGTGACCGCCGAGCGGAGCGACCTCCAGACCTACAGAGCGAGACGTAACACACACTCATGGACTGCCACACACGGATATACACACTTAAATGACACAACGCTCCTCACTCAGTCGGATGAAGCTTGACAGGTGCTGCAAAGAGAAATGATAACTTGAAATACAAAAGAAAGCAGATAAATGGAGGGATAGAAAGAGAAGCGAACCGTATCAACCTTGTAGATTGTTATAGTAACAATAGGTTAAGCTTTGTCAGTGTGCCGTGTGTTGCCAGTTTTCCCCTAGAGCAACAACGTTAATATGTGCTTGATGAAACATGATTAATTTTTTTATTTGTTTGTCCTGTCCAGCTTCTCAGGCAAATCATATAGTTGATGTAGATGCCCATATCGGCTGTTCAGATTTACTTTACAAAAGAGAAGTGTAGGATACTTCTCTTCTTGCCTTATTTGTATTTGACTTCATTAAATGTATTTATATTATCATTTGGTGCAGCCGGGCCGGAGCAGGAGGGGATAGAAAGAAAAAAAAAGGAAGACAGAAGGGGAAATTGTGGGGACAAGAGGGGGATTAGACAGAGAGACAAAAACAACAACAGCAAACACAGCAATAACAACAACAACAACAAAATGTGGAAGTAGTGTCAAAGCGCTTTGAGTACCTTGAAGGTAGAAAAGCGCTATACAAGTACAACCCATTTATCATTTATCATTAACAATAGAGCAACATCAGCAACTATGATAAGTACAAATACGATGTAAAAGTGATAGCAAAGAAGCAGTTAGCGAGATAAGTAATAATACAGAAATAACAATGAGCATTATTACACTACAGAAATACAAATACCAATAGAAATAGCGCTATTGATAATGAACAATACCAATAATTGACCTCTATTATCAACAATACAGTTGTTCGAATGCAACAATACATATACGTAACAATAACTACAGATACAAAAGAATGCAGAAAAATGGAGGGGAAGAAAGAGAAGCAACCTATATTAACCTTGTAGATTGTTATAGTAACAATAGGTTAAGCTTTGTCAGTGTGCCATGTGTTATACCGAGTTTACCCTAGAGTAACAACGTTAAATTATGTTTGATGAAACGTGATTGTGTGCATGAGTGTATGCATGTATATGTACTATGTACTTTTGTAAAGTAATACTGTACAGCAGATATAGATCATCTACATCAACAATATAATTTGCCTGAGTAGCTGCACAGGACAATAAAAAAAAACATAATTAAACAGTAAAGATCAAACATGTATGCCTATTTTTCTTTGCAGCACCTGTCAAGCTCCATCAGACTGAGTGAGGAGCGTTGTGTCATTTAAGTGTATATATCTGTGTGTAGCAGTCCATGAGTGTGTGTTACGTCTCGCTCTGTAGGTCTGGAGGTCGCTCCGCTCGGCGGTCACAGAAGGGAGTTCTACTTCCAGGTGGTCTTGAAAGGGCAGGATTGTGCATGTTGCACTGCACTGGTCTCACTAGGCTGTTTACAGCACGGCCATTTGCAGAGGGAGTCCGCTTGCAGATAAGGATGGTTATTGGTTTTAGGCGAGCAGAAGGACAGCAAAGCCATCTTTGCCGCAAACCAGTGAAGTTGTCACGTTGTGTAAATGGTAAATAAAAGCAGAATACAATGATTTGCAAATCCTTTTCAACTTATATTCAATTGAACAGACTGCAAAGACAAGATATTTAATGTTCACACTGGTAAACTGAATTTTGTTTGGCAAGTAATCATGAACTTAGAATTTAATGGCAGCAACAAATTGCAAAAAAGTTGTCACAGGGGCATTCTTACCACTATGTTACATGGCCTTTCCTTTTAACAACACTCAGTAAACGTTTAGGAACTGAGGAGACACATTTTTGAAGTGGAAATATATCCCATTCTTGCTTGATGTACAGCTTAAGTTGTTCAGCAGTCTCCCTTCTGCTATTTTAGGCTTCATATTGCACCACACATTTTCAATGGGAGACAGGTCTGGACTACAGGCAGGCCAGTCTAGTACTCGCACTCTTTTACTACGAAGCCACGCTGTTGTAACACGTGGCTTGGCATTGTCTTGATGAAATAAGCAGGGGCGTCCATGAAAAAGACCTTCCTTGGATGGCAACATATGTTGCTCCAAAAGCTGTATGTACCTTTCAGCATTAATGGTGTCTTCACAGATGTGTAAGTTACCCATGCCTTGGGCACTAATACACCCCCATACCATCACAGATGCTGGCTTTTACACTTTGCGCCTATAACAGTCCGGATGGTTCTTTTCCTCTTTGGTCCGGAGGACACAACGTCCACAGTTTCCAAAAACAATTTGAAATGTGGACTCGTCAGACCACAGAACACTTTTCCACTTTGCATCAGTCCATCTTAGATGAGCTCGGGCCCAGCGAAGCGTTTCTGGGTGTTGTTAATAAATGGCTTTGGCTTTGCATAGTAGAGTTTTAACTTGCACTTACAGATGTAGCGAGTAGCGACCAACTGTAGTTACTGACAGTGGGTTTCTGAAGTGTTCCTGAGCCCATGTGGTGATATCCTTTACACACTGATGTCGCTTGTTGATGCAGTACAGCCTGAGAGATCAAAGGTCACGGGCTTAGGTTCTTACGTGCAGTGATTTCTCCAGATTCTCTGAAACCTTTGATAATATTACGGACCGTAGATGGTGAAATCCCTAAATTCCTTGCAACAGCTGGTTGAGAAATGTTGTTCTTAAACAATTTGCTCAGGCATTTGTTGACAAAGTGGTGACCCTCGCCCCATCCTTTTTTGTGAATCACTGAGCATTTCATGGAAGCTGCTTTTATACCAAATCATGGCACACACCTGTTCCCAATTAGCCTGTTCACCTGTGGGATGAGCATTCCTCAACTTTTTCAGTCTTTTTTGCCACTTGTGCCAGCTTTTTTGAAACATGTTGCAGGCATCAAATTCCAAATGAGCTAATATTTGCAAAAAATAACAACGTTTCTCAGTGTGAACATTAAATATCTTGTCTTTGCAGTCTATTCAATTGAATATAAGTTGAAAAGGATTTGCCAATCATTGTATTCTCTTTTTATTTACCGTTTACACAACGTGACAACTTCACTGCTTTTGGGTTTTGTACATATATACACAAAAATCTAGTTTTCAGAGACAAAAAGTGACTTTACTTTTGTCCAAAATGATGCGTCCCTAGTTTGTTGTCCAAGGAGGGACCAGTGTTGAACCAGAGGGGCACTATAAAACATGGCAGCGAATTAATATAAACGTAATTTACTTTAAATTAGATGAACATGAAATGAACGAAACTCCGGGATACAATGATGAGGTTTTTCCTACTCGTGGTGGCCAGGGACATGTACAGTATGTGTATATGTATGTTTGTACAGTGAATGTATATGTACATGTATGTGTGTACAGTGAATGTGCGTGTGGATGTATGTACTTTGAGTGTGTATGTAGGAGCGTAGGTACCTATGTGTGCCTGTGTGTATGAATTTATGTATGAATAATTGTGTGTACGTGAGTATATACTGCATGTGTATTTGTATGTACAATATATTTGACTCCCAGTATGTGTGGGAGCCAGAGTACTGCCCCAGCCACCCAGACAGCCCAACCCAAAACAGCAGGTGTGGCAGCCCCAGAACCGGGCCCAACGTGCCGCCCGGAAGAGCCAGCAGCAGGCCGTAGACAGACGTGCCCGGCAGAGGACAAGGCACGGGGGAAGCAGGGGACAGCCAGCCCCCAAGCCAGCGAGAGACCACACCCCACCCGGGCAGAAAGGCGGGATGCCCCGCCCCGAAGGGACCAGAAACTCCCCGCAACCAGACGGTAAGACCGCCCCCGCCCCACCAGCAACCTGGCCCCCACGAGCCCAATGAAATTCTAAAAGTGTAAAAAAAGTCATACATTGTTTTTTAATTTTGTTTTAATTCCAACACTTAAATCTTTGGATCAACTTTAGATCTCTCCGTCAATTATTTTTATTTGATTTATTTGTTCATGTTTTTTGTATGTTTAATGCCCTTTTTGTCATTAAAATATATATATATATATTTATAAATAAAAACATTTTTTAAATTTGAATTTTTGATATGAAGTAACTGGAGCCTAAGTTTTGTCAATAATTTATAACGACATTGATTTGGATTCATTATTATTTTTGACACAGTGGTAGTTCAAACAAAATCACTTTAAAATCCTCACAAAAATTTTCAAAATGCGTCTTACATTTTTTTGTTTTTTTGTTTTTTCAACTTCAAATCCATCCGCCGATTTTTTTCTTTTTGTTGTTTGTTCTATGCCCTTTTTGTCATTAAAAACTTTCGTTTTTTTTATGGCAAACACAATGATTATTTCAAAGAGGAATATTTAATGTGAAGTAATTGGAGCCTTCAATGGGTCAATAACTCATAACATTTGATTTTTTTTTTTTTTGGAGCAAAGACAAAAAAAAAACAGTCTCCATGGCAGCTTTCTTAAGTTAAAGTTAAAGTACCAACGATTGTCACACACACACTAGGTGTGGTGAAATTTGTCCTCCGCATTTGACCCATCCCCTTAATCACCCCCTGGGAGGTGAGGGGAGCAGTGGGTAGGAGCAGTGGCCGCGCCCGAAAATCATTTTTGGTGATTTAACCCCCAATTCCAACCCTTGATGCTGAGTCACAAGCAGGGAGGTAATGGCTCACATTTTTATAGTCTTTGGTATGACTCGGCCGGGGTTTGAACTCACAACATACCGATTTCAGGGCGGACACTCTAACCACTAGGCCACTGAGTAGGTCTATGATTAGAGTCAAAAGACGGTACTGATAGGGACTGTATACAGACCCCCTAATCAGAGTGATTTCTGTGGTGCTCTCGAGGAGTGCTTAGCTGAGGTAGAAAACGTGGAGACAATTATAACTGGAGATCTGAACACAGATATTCAACGCAGAGATGCGCCTGTCTTCAAATCTTACAGCAAGCTTTGTAATCTGCACGATCTCACCCAGCTAATAACACTACCCACAAGTGCATCTCTATCCTCCTTCAAAACCGCACTAAAAGAACACCTCCAGGCAATTACAACCCTAGACTAACACCCTCCCCCCACCACATCCCACCTCTCCGGATTGTAAATAATCAAATGTAAATAATCAAAGGTATATACTTGTTCTTATGCTTTCTGAGCTCACTATGTTCACTGCTCGCTGTACATATCCTACGTAGTCAGACCTACATTGTTACAATGTCCATTTCTCAGATGATATAATTGTTGATGACTGAAGTGCTGATAGCAACCAAAGCTAACCCCATCCCCGCCCCAACCGCCTCCGCATCCCACCCCCCGGATTGTAAATAATGTAAATAATTCAATGTATATACTCTGATGATTAACTTGTGTGATGACTGTATTATGCTGATAGTATATATTTATACCATGAATTGATTAACGTGGACCCCGGCTTAAACAAGTTGAAAAACGTATTCGGGTGTTACCATTTAGTGGTCAATTGTACGGAATATGTACTGTACTGTGCAATCTACTAATACAAGTTCAAATCAATCAATCAATCAACCAATCAATCAATCAATCAATCAATCAACATTTTCTTGTTAAATTTCACCTGAATGCACTTTTTTCCCAATTTATGTTTTCTTTCATAGTATTTTTCGATGTAAAAAAGAGCTGCTTTGGACGCCCTTATAGAGAAATAAACGGATGTGCTTGATGACTTAGTCCATAGACCGGAAAAAGAATCCCAGTGACTTTGTCTCCGCCTCCACGCGACTCAAATACCAGCTCTCATCACAGCATTATTGCTCTGCACTCTGGTGTCCAGTTGTTGTTTGTTTTATGCCCTTTTTGTCATAGAAAACTTTGTCTTTTTATGGCAAACACAAAAATATTTGATGTGAAGTAATTGGAGCCTTCATAACAACATTGATTTTGATTCCTTATTATTATTTTTTGAGCAATGACAGTTTTAAAGACAAAAAAACATGTCAGCTTTCTGTGATTAGTCATCATTTTCTTGTTAAATTTCACCTTTTTTTCCACTTTATGTTTTCTTTCATAGTATTTTTCCGATGTAAAAAAGAGCTGCTTTGGACGCCCTAAAAGAGAAATAAATGAATGTGCTTGACATAGTCCTCAGGTGACTAGACCGGAAAAAGGATCCCAGTGGCTTTGTCTCCGCCTCCATGCCACTCAAATACCAGCGCAGAAGCAAAGCTCGCTGTGCTCTAATCACAGCATTATTGCTCTGCACTCTGGTGTCCAGTTGTTGTTGGGACGCAATGGCAGGTGAGTGCAGCCTCTCTCCATGATCCACGCGCGCCGACATCACTCACTTTCAGCTGCTTGACAGATGAAAGCTTTCAGCGGGACTTCCTGGAGGCGCACAACGCATACAGGGCCAAGCACGGCTCTCCGCCCATGGCCCTCAGCCAGGAGGTGAGCGCGGCGGCCCAGACGTGGGCGGATCGCCTGCTAGCTTCAGGCGCCATGCAGCACAGCAACACCGCGTACGGAGAAAATCTTTACGCCAAGTGGAGCTCGGCCACCATTGAACCGACAGGTAAATATTTCACTAGTCGACTTCATGTGGGGCCGGACCCCCCTATGACCACCATGCTTTATCAGTATCATGCATGCTTCAAACCCCTCTCATTTTTGTTTTGTAGATTAAAGTATTTTATATCGTGTTATATTAGGTTAATGTTGCTGAACTATTATTATTTATCGAGTTGATTTCATTTCATGTTCAGTATCATATGGTTCGGTTTGGTCCAAAAATGTTTTAGTTTGAATTTTTTTTATTTTTTTTTCACTATTTCAGGCAAATAATGAAATCAAAGCAATTCTGTTACAGACTAAAATACAATATTGATAAAGTCATTCTTTGTTGGAAGTTCATCTAAATGTCTTCATGTTATGAAGGATACAATGTTTTTTTTGTTCCTTTTTAAACAAAAAAATTAATATACCTTTATTTATAAAGTTCACATTTACAAACATTCGAAAACATGAAATGATTACAAGGACAATACCAAAACGGTACAATACAGCGCCAGGGGTTTGTTATTTCAATAAAGTAATTACAATGGAATGTAAAACACGCACACACACACACATGCACACGTATATGTATGTATGTATGTATATGTATATATATACATACATACATATGTATGTATGTATGTATATATGTATGTATATACATATATGTGTATGTATATAAACATACATATGTATGTATATAAACATACATATGTATGTATATATACATATATATGTATGTATATACATATATGTGTATGTATATAAACATACATATGTATGTATATAAACATACATATGTATGTATATATACATATATATGTATGTATATATACATACATTTGTATGTATATATACATATATATGTATATATATACATATATATGTATGTATATACATATATGTGTATGTATATAAACATACATATGTATGTATATATTTATACATATATATGTATTTATATATACATACATACATATGTATGTATATACACATACATATGTATGTATATCTACATACATACATATGTATACATATATACATACATATATGTATGTATATATACACATATATATGTGTGTGTATATATACATATATGTATGTATATATACACATATATATGTGTGTGTATATATACATACATATGTATGTATATAGAAAATGAATGGATGGATGGATGTATATATATATGTATATATACTGTATATGTATACATATATATACATATGTATACATATATATGTATATATATGTGTATATATATTTATATATTGTCAAGACTTGGACTATGGCGTGGTTTGTTCTCCCGTAGTGCAAATGAACATTTGGACCAGACATGGCGTGAAGGTGAAGACATATTTAATTTTACTATAACAAAAAGAACAAACTAAAGGTGCGCACAAGGCGGAAGTACAAACTTGACAAATGAAACCAATACTTGCACGTGGGCAAAAAACTAAGGACATGAACAAAAGTCGCTAACTGTGGCATGAATAAAAAAAAACTTACTTGGACAGGGCATGAAGTACGCAGAGGTAAACAGAGTGTGACAGGGGTATGAATCCGGGTGTCGCCAGCAAGACAAACTGAAAACAATGAACTTAAATACTACAGACACGATTAACGAAAACAGGTGCGTGACTCAAAACATGAAACAGGTGCGTGACGTGACAGGTGAAAACTAATGGGTTGCTATGGTGACAAACAAGAGTGCACAATGAGTCCAAAAACAAAACCGAACATGACTAAAACAAAACATGATCACACAGACATGACATATATGTATACATATATATGTATATGTATGTGTGTATATATATATATATATATATATATATATATATATATATATATATATATATATATATATATATGTATGTATGTATACATATATATACATATGTATATATGTATACATATATATATATATATATATATATATATATATATATATATATATATATATATATATATATATATATATATATATATACATATATATGTATATATATGTTTATATGTATATATGTATATATATATGTATGTGTATATATATATATATATATATATATATATATATACACACATACATATACATATATATGTATACATATATGTCATGTCTGTGTGATCATGTTTTGTTTTAGTCATGTTCGGTTTTGTTTTTGGACTCATTGTGCACTCTTGTTTGTCACCATAGCAACCCATTAGTTTTCCGGTACCAAAATATTGGTATGGAAACAACCCTAGTAGCCTCAAACATTTATATCCATTTATTCCTCACTGTTATAAGCGACCCTCTGAGGGCAGCCATGATTGCCATGTGGCCCTCAGTGAAAAGCACTTTGCCATTAAAGAATGTCATTGTGTGTCTTGTCTCTAGGAAAAGAAGCTGTAGATTCCTGGTACAGTGAAGTCAACAACTACAACTGGAGCAGACCAGGGTTTAGTAGCGGCACGGGTAAGGAGTTGCATATTTGAACAATTCCACAGAAATGCATGGGGAAAAGTACAAAGTCAACATGTTTTGTTGGTAATATTCTATTACTGAGGTGATTCGTCCAAAAGCTGCAGTGTTTCCACCTGATTGCGTTTCTTCTTCACAGGTCATTTTACTCAGGTTGTGTGGAAAGAAAGCGTCCACCTGGGAGTCGGCCTGGCAACTGATGGCCACAAGGTCTTTGTGGTTGGCCAATACCGACCAGCTGGCAACATGAACGGGCAGCGACACTTCATGGCAAATGTCCTCCCGCCAGGTCAGTAATATTACCTTTTTCATTGATGAATAAATATTTCTTTACAGAACATTAGGTCTGAGAATAGCCATGATATTGTTTATGTCACGACTTAGTCACTGGTTGCACCCCAGATGCAGAGACGCGAGGCAAGGTAGAACAAAAAGTGCGGTTCTTTCTTCAATATCAATCAATCAATCAAAGTTTATTTATATAGCCCTTAATCACAAGTGTCTCAAAGGGCTGCACAAGCCACAACCACATCCTCGGCTCAGATCCCACATCAAGGCAAGAAAAAACTCAACCCAATGGGCACAATGAGAAACCTCGGAGGGGACCGCTGCTGTGGGGGGGTCGGTGCAATGGATGTCGAGTGGATCTAGTTAATAATGTGAGGGTCCAGTCCATAGTGGGGCCAGCAGGGGTCATCTTGAATGGAGACAAGTCAGCAGCGCAGAGACGTCCCCAACTGATGCACAGAGGAGTGGTCAGACCCCGGGTCCCGACTTTGAACAGCTAGCTCTTCATCTCTGGTCACCTGATAACCTCTCCACGCAGGAGAGGAGGGCAGAGCGGAGAAGAAAAGAGACGCCAGATCAACTGGTTAGAGTTGGATAATAATATTCCAAACAAAAGGCGATGGGGAAAAAGTGCACACCATAAAAATACAGTGAGCTTCCAGCAGTTGGCGAGGGGACGGCCAGGACACTCTGGGAATTGTTTGTCCACAGAAGATAAAGACTCAACCTCTGGAGAAAAGATGAAACAAAAATAGAGATGAGTGTAAAAACAATTCACTATTGACCTGTGGAAGAATCGTGGAAGCGATTTATGGGACGGGAAAAGCTGCCTTAGCCCTGCTTAAATAGCCCAGCGACAAATTAGGATCAGGTGAGTCCAATTAGGCCGTCCCCCACCGAGAAAGGAAGCATGGAGGAATAGAAACAACAGCAGGGACAAAATACTGGGGAAGGCAGGAGAGCACCGTACTCTTCCAGGTCGACAAAGTACTGAAGATCCCTGCCCCTTCTCCTCACGCTTGAAAAGGTCTTGACGGTAAATGCAGCAATAAGCCTGGGTGGCGGGAGAAGAACTTCAGAGCTCACGAGGCTTTGCGGCAACGGACTTGAGAAGGGGATGTATCCTGGGGCAATCTGGAAGACGTAAAGGTAAGTGGGTTTGATGACTCTCAATGGGATAAGGACCTATTAATCTTTGCTGAAGCATTTTAGATTCCACATGAAGACAACCACATCTTTTGGTCAGGCTTGTATTCCGGTGCTGTGCTTCGGTGGCGTTAGGCAAGGCACTGGTTGCGTGACAGAGCAGCCTGAGTGTTACACCGTGTTTGGCGTGCATGGCGCAGGTGGACAGCCACAGATGGAGCGGCAACTTCCGTCTCCAGTGAAGGAAAGGCGGGCGGTAGGTATCCATAGGCAGAGTGAGACGGTGACATTCCAGCGGCCGCGCTGACCGGGGTATTATGGCCGTAACCAATCCATGGTAGGTTGATAGCCCAGCAGACTGTCTGCTGGTGGCAAACGCAGCTAATTGCGCCCTCCAGATCCTGATTTGCCCGGTCAGTCTGATCATAGGTCTGTGGGTGGAAGCCCGAGGAGAGGTTTTGCGATGCCCCCAGAAACCTACATAATGCCTTCCAGACTGTTGTGGTCAGAGATTAATGCGGCAATCATATGGTCTGTGTGGAGGTAATGACAAAGCTTAGACGATAGGCTTAATGCTATAGATAATTCTATGTTGGTTGGAGCTGTGCTGTTAGATTTTAGTGCTGCTTTTGACGTGATTGACCACTCTCTTTTAATTGAGAAACTTAAATGTTATGGTTTAATACTTTGGCTTTAATGTGGGTACATAGTTAATTGTCCTCAAGATCACAACAGGTGTATCTTAATGGCAGCTTGTCTAATAGCAGAAGTTTGGATTGTGGTGTTCCACAGGGAAGTTGCCTGGGACCTTTACTTTTTTCTATATTCACCAATGATTTACCTTGGGCTACCGGGCGAGCCAAATTGGTTCTTTATGCTTATGATGCAACCTTATATCATGCTGCACCATCATGCAGTGTACTTAAAGGGGAACATTATCACCAGACCTATGTAAGCGTCAATATATACCTTGATGTTGCAGAAAAAAGACCATATATTTTTTTAACCGATTTCCGAACTCTAAATGGGTGAATTTTGGCGAATTAAACGCCTTTCTATTATTCGCTCTCGGAGCGATGACGTCACAACGTGACGTCACATCGGGAAGCAATCCGCCATTTTCTCAAACACATTACAAACACCGAGTCAAATCAGCTCTGTTATTTTCCGTTTTTTCGACTGTTGTCCGTACCTTGGAGACATCATGCCTCGTCGGTGTGTTGTCGGAGGGTGTAACAACACGAACAGGGACGGATTCAAGTTGCACCAGTGGCCCAAAGATGCGAAAGTGGCAAGAAACTGGACGTTTGTTCCTCACATTTTACCGACGAAAGCTATTCTACGACAGAGATGGCAAGAATGTGTGGATATCCTGCGACACTCAAAGCAGATGCATTTCCAACGATAAAGTCAAAGAAATCTGCCGCCAGACCCCCATTAAATCTGCCGGAGTGTGTGAGCAATTCAGGGACAAAGGACCTCGGTAGCACGGCGAGCAATGGCGGCAGTTTGTTCCCGCAGACGAGCGAGCTAAACCCCCTGGATGTCTTGGCTAACACCGTCCCTTATGCCACCGAAGATGATCAAGAGAAGAATATCGACCCTAGCTTCCCTGGCCTGCTGACATCAACTCCAAAACTGGAAAGATCAGCTTTCAGGAAAAGAGAGCGGATGAGGGTATGTCTACAGAATATATTAATTGATGAAAATTGGGCTGTCTGCACTCTCAAAGTGCATGTTGTTGCCAAATGTATTTCATATGCTGTAAACCTAGTTCATAGTTGTTAGTTTCCTTTAATGCCAAACAAACACATACCAATCGTTGGTTAGAAGGCGATCGCCGAATTCGTCCTCGCTTTCTCCCGTGTCGCTGGCTGTCGTGTTGTTTTCGTCGGTTTCGCTTGCATACGGTTCAAACCGATATGGCTCAATAGCTTCAGTTACTTCTTCAATTTCGTTTTCGCTACCTGCCTCCACACTACAACCATCCGTTTCAATACATGCGTAATCTGTTGAATCGCTTAAGCCGCTGAAATCCGAGTCTGAATCAGAGCTAATGTCGCTATAGCGTGCTGTTCTATGCGCCATGTTTGTTTGTGCTGGCATCACTATGTGACGTCACAGGAAAATGGACGGGTGTATATAACGATGGTTAAAATCAGGCACTTTGAAGCTTTTTTTAGGGATATTGCGTGATGGGTAAAATTTTGAAAAAAACTTCGAAAAATAAAATAAGCCACTGGGAACTGATTTTTAATGGTTTTAACCCTTCTGAAATTGTGATAATGTTCCCTTTTAATGTAGTATTGAGTGAGGAACTAAAAGCTGTGCATGACTGGACAGTATGTAACAGACTTGTCCTTAACATCTCCAAAACAAAAAGTATTGTATTGGGGACTAGGCAAGGGTTATCTTGTGACCCAAAGTTGGATCTGAGGATTGGTATTTCAACAGTTCACAGGTCAGAAGTGCCAAGCTCCTTGGAGTGATGCTGGACTGCACTCTATCCTGGTCAAATCATATCAGTGATATAGTTACAACGATGGGAAGGGCTGTTGGTATTTCCAGGAAATGCACTGCTTTTGTTGATCCACCTCTTCTTTGTCAGATTGTTAAGAGTTTAGTCTTGACTATTGTTCTACAGTCTGGGCGTCTGCTGCAAGTGGTGAGATCAGCAAGCTCCAGATTGTCCAGAATAGAGCAGCAAGGCTGGGCCTGGGTTGTTCACTAAGAACCAATGTGAACCAAATGCATGCTTCTCTTTCCTGGCTAACAGTGCAGAACAGGTTGTCAGCTAATACTCTAATATTGTTCAAATCAGTAACCGGTAGTAAAACTCCTGATTTTCTCATGGCCCAAATAGTTCACAGTAGCACTATACATAATCATAATACCAGGGCGTCTAGTGAGGGGCATTTTGTACTCCCTCGTCCCAGGAAGAATGCTATGCGGAAATCTTTTGTTTATAGATCTGTATTGCTCTGGAATAACCTGCCTCAAATTCTCACCGGCATTGAAAGTAAACAGGTTTTTAAAAAGAAACTAATATTTTATCTGAGTCCTTAAATTAGTTTGCTTGTTGATTGATGATTTTGTTTGGTTTTATATTGTGTAGTTATATTTATATGGTAATTAGTAATCTGTGACTGTAAATTGTTTGCTTGTTTTCTTATTGATGCTTTTATTTATTTTTCTGTATTGTGTAGTTATAATTAGATGCTTTTACTTGTAATCGTATTGAGTTAGTGGACCCCAGGAAGACTAGTGGGTTGTTGTGGCAACCAGCTAATCTTGAATAAAAATAAAAATCAAAATCAGTCCTTGCTAAATGCATCCCGTAGGTCATGATCAGGGACAAGTCTATCACTTCCAGAATTTCACTACGGCATCGCGCTGATCGAGGGCATCCGGAGCTGAGACACACGCAGCAGATCGTTGCCTCCAGATTTTGTCTGTTGGTTTGTAAATGGTAGCCTGAGGATAGGCAGCCAGATGTCCCCCACAATGCTTTGTAGAGTTCCTTCCAGACATGTAAGGCTAGGCCCCAGTCGTAAACCACATCCACAGGAATGTCGTGCAGCCAGAACACATGCTGGATCAGGTCGACGGTGTTGGGCAGAGCGACAAATTTGACAGAATTACCATGAGATGGCGGAAGTCTTTTAATACAGTCCAAACCCATGTAAAAATGGTTAGGTTTCAGCTAGAAAAAAGGAGACCTTGGTGGAAGGTGTTGTGTATTATTTACCTAAGATAGCACAATATCCTTAAAATATTGTTTGCCAGCCCATTAAGGTCACAGAGTTTCTTAGACGTGTTATTCAGTTGAAAAAGAGACCTAATTATTCCTAGAGTTAGCTGTCAGTCACCGCTGTCTGAAAAATGACCTGTTGGGCCAAAAAGGCCCAGGAGTAGAGGGAGGAATGCAGAAATTCAAATTATGTGAGAGAATATAAACATCGCAATAAATTTAAGATGTTGCTCATGGTTGGAGATTGGGATCAAGGGTCAGAGGTCTCCCGACTCAAGAGTTTTGGGGCCCACGCTAGGGCTGGGCGATATGGCCTTTTATTAATATCTCGATATGTTTAGGCCATGTCACGATACACGAATATATCTCGATATTTTGCCTTAGCCTTGAATTAACACCTGATGCATATAATCACAGCAGTATGATGATTCTATGTGTCTACATTAAAACATTCTTGTTCATACTGCATTAATACATACTCATTTTAAACTTTCATGCAGAGAGGGAAATCACAACTAAGTCAATTGACCAAAAGTGTATTTATTAAACAGTTATCAAGCAGTGGCATAAACATTCATGTCATTTCCAAAACAGAAAGTGCAGGATTGTCAGAGACATTTTAAAACAAGCTATGAGTGCACTTTTGTGCATGATGTCACTAAGATGACATATCAAAACAACACCAAATTAAAGTGCACTTTTTGTACAGAACGCCACTACAATAGTAAAAACAAATAAAGTGCACTTTTGTGCATGATGTCACACAAGATATTTCAATAACTGTCAAATAAAAATGAGCTGCATAGTAGGAAATCAAATAGTGTATGTCCTTCGCTATGTGGTAGGTTCCTGCGGACGTTATCTCCTACTGTTGTTGATGACTTTTTTCATAGGGTGTTGATCTGGAAATTGTTGCTTCGGGTGGTACCGGCCGGAGATGTTGACATGCGGAGTTTCAAGCACTCCTCATTCTCTAGCGGGTGACTTTTCAAATGATGCTACAAATTAGTAGTGCCGCTACTTTTTGTAGCAACGCTTTTGCCACATACATATTACGGTTGTCTGTTCAACATCTTCCCGCTTGAAGCCAAACCACCGCCAGACGATGGACCCCCTGCTGTTTTTCTTGGGAATTAATTCTTCTTCCTTCATTTGTTACCAGATTCGCACCTTCTTTCTCTCATATTACCACTCACACCGCTCCGCTAGCATCACAGCTAACATTACCCATGCCGCTACCTGTCTGCTGCGGTTTCTGAACTGAATCGCAAGATGGATCACATCATGGAGAAGCTTGCTGAAAATGAAAATTGAATTGAAATTGAGAGAAGCCAGCATGGACAAATAGAACAGACAAGCCATTGTTTTTTGTCTGCTCGCGGAAAACAAACATCCTAATCTACGATTTGACTTCCTCGAATGGCCTTGACGCTGTGTTATCAGGAACAGGCTGTTCTGAAAAACATCCCCGAGGACACCTCAACGATGGACGCTTTTGACCTCCCCCCCCCCTCGACACCTGGAGTCGAACTTTTGCAGATCGGCCTCAGTTCATAAAAAAACATTACATCATAACACCCAAGGACAATTGGGCACACATGCACACAACCCCCCCTCTCTCCCACCCCACGCCTTCACCATCGCTTCTTTCTCGGGGTGATGGTCGGATGGCAGCGCGTCATGGCAGCGGTCGCCTTCCAGGGCCCCAACTACCCGCCCCTCTGTTGCGAGTTTGTCGTGATTAAATGTAACATGTCTATGTGTGCATTGCATGGAGTTTTTCCCCCACTCCAGACTAGGCCCCCTTAGGAGCCCAGTCTAGATTGTATTTTTTTACTCATCTTTTTCCCCAGCGTTACCTTTTTCTTATCTTTTACGGGGTGCCTTAAAATGGCGACCCATCAGCGTTCCTGCACTGTAACCCTGTACACAGTTTGTTTTGTCTAATCTTGAACGGGTTTGTGCCGATAGTTTCCAGGGAGTAGAGAGGAGGAGGATGCGATACAGTTCACAGCGTCCTGGCCAGAATGTGCTTTTACTAACAGAATGTGTTTTTCTCAGCAACATAGACTTTCGGAATGAGACTGAGCAAATAACAAAAGGACACTCGGGATGAATAAACCGCAGCCAGAACAGTACAATTGTAAAACATACTAAGATATACAGGTAAAAGCCAGTAAATTAGAATATTTTGAAAAACTTGATTTATTTCAGTAATTGCATTCAAAAGGTGTAACTTGTACATTATATTTATTCATTGCACACAGACTGATGCATTCAAATGTTTATTTCATTTCATTTTGATGATTTGAAGTGGCAACAAATGAAAATCCAAAATTCCGTGTGTCACAAAATTAGAATATTACTTAAGGCTAATACAAAAAAGGGATTTTTAGAAATGTTGGCCAACTGAAAAGTATGAAAATGAAAAATATGAGCATGTACAATACTCAATACTTGGTTGGAGCTCCTTTTGCCTCAATTACTGCGTTAATGCGGCGTGGCATGGAGTCGATGAGTTTCTGGCACTGCTCAGGTGTTATGAGAGCCCAGGTTGCTCTGATAGTGGCCTTCAACTCTTCTGCGTTTTTGGGTCTGGCATTCTGCATCTTCCTTTTCACAATACCCCACAGATTTTCTATGGGGCTAAGGTCAGGGGAGTTGGTGGGCCAATTTAGAACAGAAATACCATGGTCCGTAAACCAGGCACGGGTAGATTTTGCACTGTGTGCAGGCGCCAAGTCCTGTTGGAACTTGAAATCTCCATCTCCATAGAGCAGGTCAGCAGCAGGAAGCATGAAGTGCTCTAAAACTTGCTGGTAGACGGCTGCGTTGACCCTGGATCTCAGGAAACAGAGTGGACCGACACCAGCAGATGACATGGCACCCCAAACCATCACCCAACCATGCAAATTTTGCATTTCCTTTGGAAATCGAGGTCCCAGAGTCTGGAGGAAGACAGGAGAGGCACAGGATCCACGTTGCCTGAAGTCTAGTGTAAAGTTTCCACCATCAGTGATGGCGTGGCGCAGTGGAAGAGTGGCCGTGCGCGACCCGAGGGTCCCTGGTTCAATCCCCACCTAGTACCAACCTCGTCATGTCCGTTGTGTCCTGAGCAAGACACTTCACCCTTGCTCCTGATGGGTGCTGGTAGCGCCTTGCATGGCAGCTCCCTCCATCAGTGTGTGAATGTGTGTGTGAATGGGTAAATGTGGAAGTAGTGTCAAAGCGCTTTAAGTACCTTGAAGGTAGAAAAGCGCTATACAAGTACAACCCATTTATCATTTATTTATCATAACACCTGAGCAGTGCCAGGAACTCATCGACTCCATGCCACGCCGCATTAACGCAGTAATTGAGGCAAAAGGAGCTCCAACCAAGTATTGAGTATTGTACATGCTCATATTTTTCATTTTCATACTTTTCAGTTGGCCAACATTTCTAAAAATCCCTTTTTTGTATTAGCTTTAAGTAATATTCTAATTTTGTGACACACGGAATTTTGGATTTTCATTTGTTGCCACTTCAAATCATCAAAATTAAATGAAATAAACATTTGAATGCATCAGTCTGTGTGCAATGAATAAATATAATGTACAAGTTACACCTTTTGAATGCAATTACTGAAATAAATCAAGTTTTTCAAAATATTCTAATTTACTGGCTTTTACCTGTATAATGTTATATGATGGCATGTAAATGTTTTCCACATACTTGCCAACCCTCCCGGATTTTCCGGGAGACTCCCGAAATTCAGCGCCTCTCCCGAAAACCTCCCGGGACAAAATTTCTCCCGAAAATCTCCCGAAATTCAGGCGGAGCTGGAGGCCACGCCCCCTCCAGCGCCATGCGGACCTGAGTCCGCTTTCCCACATTATAAACAGCGTGCCTGCCCAATCACGTTATGAATGTAGAATGATCGAGGGCGAGTTCTTGGTTTCTTATGTGGGTTTATTGTTAGGCAGTTTCATTAACATCCTCCCAGCGCGGCAACAACACACAACAACAGCAGTCACGTTTTTGTCTACCGTAAAGCAGTTTGTCTGCCGTAAACAGCAATGTTGTGACACTCTTAAACAGGACAATACTGCCATCTACTGCATTTGATGAAAGCACTTTTGTGCGTGCCACACAGCAATGCATCATCAGAGAGGGTGTTCAGCATGGTTAGAAAATAGTGACAAAGGATAGAACAAGGATGGACAATTCAACCCTTAACTCAACAATGAGTAGATGAGTGTTATGTGTGTGTATATGTGTAAATAAATGAACACTGAAATTAAAGTATTTCTTTTATATATATATATATATATATATATATATATATATATATATATATATATATATATATATATATATATGTATATATATATATATATATATATGTATATATATATATATATATATGTATATGTATATATATATATATATATATATATATATATATATATATATATATATATATATATATATAATAAAAGAAATATATATAGCTAGAATTCACTGAAAGTCAAGTATTTGTTATATATATATATATATATATATATATATATATATATATATATATATATATATATATATATATATATATATATATATATGTAAAAATACTTGACTTGGTGAATTCTAACTCTAAATATACTCCTCCCCTCTTAACCACGCCCCCAACCACGCCCCGCCCCCACTCCCCCACCCCACCTCCCGAAATCGGAGGGCTCAAGGTTGGCAAGTATGGTTTTCCATCACTACCATTTTCACCCTGAATGGGAGAAATATTTGTTTTTCTTTATTCTCATTCAAAGCCTGTTTGTTGGATCCGCAATGCGACTGTGGCGTTGGCAAACGAAATCAAATCTGTAGCGGCAATTTAAAGTGGTACACGGGTGCTACGAGAGGAATTTCCCTGCAAAAACGCCTTCATGCGCCACAAAAGTGCGGGATTTGAAAGCGCAGCTCCGCCAAACCGAAGACCCAGGGTAAGGACACAGCTATTGCTTCCTATCGTGTCAGTCACGTCCTTGCTAAGCACAAGAAGCCACTCAAAGACACCGATGATGGGAAGGGAGCGGATAGCCTTTTGGACGACTTGAATAATTAAACACAGATCGTGAAAGCCATTAAAGAAGTGCACCTCTCCTGCAATACTTCTACAAGGTGATGTGAGGGAACGGCCGTGGATGTGGACGAGCAACTGAGGAAGAATGTTTGTGAGTATGTTAGTGCTCTTCCCGCAAATTCGAAGAGTCGACAGATATGGTGGTTTTGGCAGAGTTGTGTGTTTTCATCAGGATGTTTTTTGAAGACTTGAGCGCCAGGCAAAAGTTACTCACCATCCATTTCTACCGCTTATCCGAGGTTGGGTCGCGGGGGCAGCAGTCTAAGCAGGGAAGCCCAGACTTTCCTTTCCCCAGCCACTTCATCCAGCTCCTCCCGGGGGATCCCGAGGCGTTCCCAGGCAAGCCGGGAGACATGGTCTTCCCAACGTGTCCTGGGTCTTCCCCGTGGGCTCCCACCAGTCAGACGTGCCCTAAACACCTCACTAGGGAGGCGTTTGGGTGGCATCCTGACCAGATGCCCGAACCACCTCATCTGGCTTCTCTCCATGTGGAGGAGCAACGGCTTTACTTTGAGCTCCTCCTGGATGACCTTTCGGTCATAACTCAAAGCTCATGACCATAGGTGAGGATGGGAACGTAGATCGACCGGTAAATTTAGAGCTTTGCCTTCCGGCTCAGCTCCTTCTTCGCCACAACGGATCGATATAGGGTCCGCATTACTGAAGACGCTGTCACGGCCAGGGCGCATTGGAATGCGCCCTCATCCTTGCGCTCTTCTTGTCGCACCTCGGGACACGCCCACGGCCGCGCACTTCCAGGGACATTCCGCGCGCGTCTCCGCCCTGCAGCAGCCGCCAGCTGCAATCATTTACCGGCAATCACCACACCTGCCTGTAATGAAGGAGCTGCCTTCATAAGCCTGGACAACCTGGCATGCCGGCGCCGGAATATAATCATCTGTTGGCGTATAGTCAGCGATCATCTTGCTTGATGCAATCCTGCTCTCTCTGTCTGTTTTCCCTTCCGTGTTTCATTGACGTGTCATCCTACCGCAGAACTCTGTTCCCGTGTTTGACGTTGCTGTGTGTCTCGTCATTCCTTGTCGTCGTTCCCCTGCTTCTCGGACTGCCCCCTTGGATCTTGACCTCCCGCTTGGAAACGGATCTTGTCTCTTCGCTCCTGTCCTGGATCATCTGCCTGCCCAACGGACTGTCTTCCTGCCTTGTTCCCCCTCTCGCCCAACACAACACTAGGTAACACACACAGCTAATCACACACATAGCCACACACCACATACACTTTTGGATTTTGTCACACTCCATTTCCTTAGTTCGTATATTTAGTATTGTTTGATTATTATTAGGACTGTGAATCTTTGGGTGTCCCACGATTCGATTCAATATCGATTCTTGGGGTCACGATTCGATTCAAAATCGATTCTTGGGGTCACGATTCGATTCAATATTGATTTTTTTTCAATTCAACACAATTTTTTTATTCAAAAGCGATTTTTTTCCCAAATCAAAAGGATTCTCTATTCATTCAATACATATGATTTCAGCAGGATCTACCCCAGTCTGCTGACATGCAAGCAGAGTAGTAGATTTTTGTAAAAAGCTTTTATAATTGTAAAGGACAATGTTTTATCAACTGATTGCAATAATGTAAATTTGTTTTAACTATTAAATGAACCAAAAATATGACTTATTTTATCTTTGTGAAAATATTGGACACAGTGTGTTGTCAAGCTTATGAGATGCGAAGCAAGTGTAAGCCACTGTGACACTATTGTTCTTTTTATTTATTTTTTATAAATGTCTAATGATAATGTCAATGAGGGATTTTTAATCACTGCTATGTTGAAATTATAACTAATATTGATACTGTTGTTGATAATATTCATTTTTGTTTCACTACATTTGGTTTGTTCTGTGTGGTGTTTGTGTCTCCTCTCAATTGCTCTGTTTATTGCAGTAAGTGTTGCTGGGTCGGGTTTGGTTTTGGAATTTGATTGCATTGTTATGGTATTGCTGTGTATTGTTTTGTTGGATTGATTAATTAAAAAAAAAAAATAATAATAATAATTAAAAAAAATTTAAAACGAGAATCGATTCTGAATTGCACAACGTGAGAATCGCGATTCGAATTCGAATCAATTTTTTCCCACACCCCTAATTATTATATATATTTGGACTATATATATATATATATAATAAATTATTGAACATTACTACCCTCTGGTGTCAGTTGCCGTTATCTCCCTCTGTTAAACCATAACAGACACCGCACCGATCCACCTGTCGATCTCACAATCCACTCTTCCCTCGCTCGTGAACAAGACTCCGAGGTACTTGAAGTCCTCCACTTGGGGAAAGATCTCATCCCCAACCCGGAGATGGCACTCCACCCTTTTCCGGGCGAGAACCATGGACTTGGAGGTGCTGATTCCCATCCCAGTCGCTTCACACTCGGCTGCGAACCGATCCAGTGAGAGCTGAAGATCCTGGCCAAATGAAGCCATCAGAACCACATCATCTGCAAAAAGCAGAGACCTAATCCCGCAGCCAACAAACCGGATCCCCTCAACGCCCTGACTGCGCCGAGAAATTCTGTCCATAAAAGTTATGAACAGAATCGGTGACAAAGGGCAGCCTTGGCGGAGTCCAACCCTCACTGGAAACGGGTCCGACTTACTGCCGACCATGCACCGTCAAGAACCCTGCCAAGATTATAGAGCTAGTCCACAGTTTCACGACCAGGACGAACACCACATTGTTCCTCCTGCATCCGAGGTTCGACTATCCTGCCTAGCCTCCTCTCCAGTACACCTGAATAGACCTTACCGGGAAGGCTGAGGAGTGGGATCCCGATCTCTCACGATCCACTCTTCCCTCACTCGTGAACAAGACTCCAAAGTACTTGAACTCCTCCACATGGGGCAGGGTTTCTTCCCCAACCCGGAGATGGCTCCTCACCACTCTGCCATTAAAAGGACACAGCAGGGGTGAGAATATATTAAATGTAGAGCGGCAGGGTAACGGTGAAGCTGTAGTCCGTGACTATGTTTAAAAGCAAGTTACAGCAGAACTACAACGTCAAGGCAAAGGTGTGACACAGCTTGACTGCACATTAGGAGGAGAAAGTTCAAGCAAGTCAGTACAGTTCGAAAGGCGTTTTACTGGTTCTGCATCCATGGAGCCTGGAGACAGCTCTATGTGCTATCCGTTTGGTACAAGTATGACGTGCAAGCTTTGCTGTTGAGGGTGAGATTTGGAATTTGCACAATGACATTAAGATGTCATTTGCTCAACCTGGAGAGCATGTGACGTTCTGGAAACTGCTGGTGGAGGACAATCAATCAATCAATCAAAGTTTATTTACATAGCCCTAAATCACGAGTGTCTCAAAGGGCTGCACAAGCCACAACGACATCCTCGGCTCAGATCCCACATCAGGGCAAGAAAAAAACGCAACCCAATGGGATACAGTGAGAAACCTTGGAGGGGACCGCGGATGTGGGATGTACTTTGATTCTTTTTGATACTTTTCTAAATAAAGGGAACCACAAAAATGTCATTATTGTCTTTACTTTAACAAAAAATCTTAGGGTACATGAAACATGTTTATTATTGTAATTTACTCCTTAAATAAAATAGTGAACATACTAGACAACTTGTCTTTTAGTAGTAAGTCATACTTACCAAGCTTGAGACCTCCGATTTCGGGAGGTGGGGGGCGTGGGGGCGTGGTTAAGAGGGGAGGAGTATATTTACAGCTAGAATTCACCAAGTCAAATATTTCATATATATATATATATATATATATATATATATATATATATATATATATATATAAGAAATATTTGACGAAATACTAAGTCAAGTATTTCATGTATATATATATATATATATATATATATATATATATATATATATATATATATATATATATATATACATATATATATAAGAAATACTTGACGTAATACTAAGTCAAGTATTTCATATATATATATATATATATATATATATATATATATACATATATATATACATATATATATATAAGAAATACTTGACTTTCAGTGAATTCTAGCTATAAATATATATATGTTTTATTATATATATATATATATATATATATATATATACATAAGAAATACTTGACGAAATACTAAGTCAAGTATTTCATATATATATATATATATATATATATATATATATATATATATATATATAAGAAATACTTGACTTTCAGTGAATTCTAGCTATAAATATATATTTATTTTATTATATATATATATATATATATATATATATATATACATATATATATATATATATATATATATATATATATATATATATATAATAAATACTTGAATTTCAGTGTTCATTTATTTACACATATACACACACATAACACTCATCTACTCATTGTTGAGTTAAGGGTTGAATTGTCCATCCTTGTTCTATTCTCTGTCACTATTTTTCGAACCATGCTGAACACCCTCTCTGATGATGCATTGCTGTGTGGCACGCACAAAAGTGCTTTCATCAAATGCACTAGATGGCAGTATTGTCCTGTTTAAGAGTGTCACAACATTGCTGTTTACGGCAGACAAACTGCTTTATGGTAGACAAAAACGTGACTGCTGTTGTTGTGTGTTGTTACCGCACTGGGAGGACGTTAATGAATGTCCGCCTGAATTTCGGGAGATTTTCGGGAGAAAATTCTCCCGGAAAATCCGGGAGAGTTGGCAAGTATGTAGTAAGTAAACAAACAAAGACTCCTAATTAGTCTGCTGACATATGCAGTAACATATTGTGTCATTTATCATTCTATTATTTTGTCTACATTATGAGGGACAAGCGGTAGAAAATGTATTATTAATCCACTTGTTCATTTACTGTTAATATCTGCTTGCTTTCTCTTTTAACATGTTCTATCTACACTTCTGTTAAAATATAATAATCACTTATTCTTCTCTTGTTTGATACTTTACATTAGTTTTGGATGATACCACACATTTAGGTATCGATCCGATACCAAGTAGTCACAGGGTCATACATTGGTCATACTTTAAGTCCTCATGTGTCCAGGGACGTATTTCCTGAGTTTATGAATATAATATGAATTTAAAAAAAAGAAAAAAGATTTTGTGACGATGATAAATATCGATGTAATCATAGTAGTATCGACTAGATACGCTATTGTACTTGGTATCATTACAGTAAATGTCAGGTGTAGATCCACCCATGGCGTTTGTTTACATTGTGACGCCGGTGAGCTATTGTATCCTCCTATGGTGTGTAGTGAAGCATGTTTAGCTATTCCTCGTCCTCCAGTGATAATGATACATGTAAATAAAGTTTATTTGTCGCCATGGAGGCGAGGATTAGTGATGTAGAAGTAGCTAAAACACTGTGGATGGATGTTAGCTGCTAGCTAGCTAGCCATGTCTTAAAGCACCTCTTCCTGAGGGCGTTTCAGTGTTATAACTTCACCTTTATCTTTACTTTTTACACCAAAATACGTCCGTTCTCCCTTTTCTGTCTACACACTGTGTCTGCTTGTAAGTACTCTGTGTGTGTGCACTGCCGAACATGCTCCTCTGCTCGTAAAACCAGCAATGTCACCACCTGACGACGACGCGCCGTCATGCCTGTTAAAAAATAAAATAAAAAATATGGCGAACCGGTACTTTTCAAACAGAGTATAGTACCGTTCTTGATTCATTAGGACCGCGTACTACACTAATACCGGTATACCGTACAACCCTAGTGTAAATATTGTAACTTTTCCTCGATTCTGATTCTGAATAAAATCCAGAGCAATGTTTCTATAAAACCTCTTTGATCCAAGGTTCATTGTCCTGAATGGACTACCTCTCAAATAGACGTTCATATACTTGTATTTTCTTTGTGGATAGCAGCAGTAAAAAAATAAACAAAAACAAAACTATATATATATTTTTGAGATATATTTTTTTAATGAATAAAATTTTGTGATGTTGTGTTGCATTTTCCAGCTGAGGGAGGAGCGAGTGGAGATGACACTCCCTGCAACGTGAGTGGAGATGACACTCCCTGCAACTTGGCGTCAGGACAGCCAGCACAGACCTGCACACTGCAGTAGAAGACCTGGAGCAACTTTGTGTACGCCTGTGACAAGTGTGTCAAAGAAAAATAACTATTATTGACATTACACTATTTCCGCATAAGGCTAGCAGACAAAAAAGTAAAAAAAACCCAAAAAAAACACAGCTGCAATAGTCCTTTTATTACATAAATATTATAAATGAGCTTTAATCCACTAAACTACTTAAAACATGCTGTATTGCACCAGTACACAAATATGATTATTCAAATAACCATTCTTTGATTACTAAAATAAAATCGTCAGTTGTTAAACATGTCAAATTAATGACTATCGCGCAGTTACACCAAGTGGTCGCTTGGGAGCAGTGTTTCCATCTGAGGAAATCCCGGCTGGGACCGGAAACACATTTCTTCACTCAAAAAATACAATAAAAACATGAAAACATGTAAACTTTATCATACTCTTTTAAAGGTCAGATGATTATTCAAAAAAACTTTCTTTAATTACTAAAAATAAAATTGTCAGTAGTCAAATTAATGATTATCGCGCAGTTACACCAAGTGGTCGCTTGGGGGCAGTGTTTCCATCTGAGGAAATCCCGGCTGGGACTGGAAACACATTCCTTTTGCGCCGGCTTCTTTACTCAAAAAATACAAAAAAAACATTAAAACATGTAAACATTATCATACTCTTTTAATGGTCGGATGATTATCCAAAAAAACTTTCTTTAATTACTAAAAATAAAATTGTCAGTAGTCAAATGAAAGATTATCGCGCAGTTACACCAAGTGGTCGCTTGAGGGCAGTGTTTCCACCTGAGGAAATCCCGGCTGGGACCGGAAACACATTCCTTTTGCGCTAACTTCTTCACTCAAAAAACACAAAAAAACATTAAAACATGTGAACATTATCATACTCTTTTAATGGTCATATGATTACTCAAAAAAACTTTCTTTAATTACTAAAAATAAAATTGTCAGTAGTCAAATTAATGACTATCGCGCAGTTACACCAAGTGGTCGCTTGAGGGCAGTGTTTCCACTTGAGGAAATCCCGACTGGGACCGGAAACATTCCTTTAGCGCCGGCTTCTTCACTCAAAAAATACAAAAAAAACCCCATTAAAACATGTAAACATTATCATACTCTTTTAATGGTCAGATGATTATCCAAATAAACTTTATTTAATTAATAAAAATAAAATTGTCAGTTGTTAAACATGTCAAATGACTATCGCGCGGTTACACCAAGTGGTCGCTTGGGGGCAGTGTTTCCATCTGAGGAAATCCCGGCTGGGACTAGAAACACATTCCTTTTGCGCCGGCTTCTTCACTCAAAAAATACAAAAAAAACATTAAAACATGTAAACATTATCATACTCTTTTAATGGTCAGATGATTATCCAAAGAAACTTTCTTTAATTACTAAAAATAAAATTGTCAGTAGTCAAATTAATGACTATCGCGCAGTTACACCAAGTAGTCGCTTGGGGGCAGTGTTTCCATCTGAGGAAATCCCGGCTGGGACCGGAAACACATTCCTTTAGCGCCGGCTTCTTCACTCAAAAAATACAAAAAAAACATTAAAACATGTAAACATTATCATACTCTTTTAATGGTCAGATGATTATCCAAATAAACTTTATTTAATTAATAAAAATAAAATTGTCAGTTGTTAAACATGTCAAATGACTATCGCGCGGTTACACCAAGTGGTCGCTTGGGGGCAGTGTTTCCATCTGAGGAAATCCCGGCTGGGACTGGAAACACATTCCTTTTGCGCCGGCTTCTTCACTCAAAAAATACAAAAAAAACATTAAAACATGTAAACATTATCATACTCTTTTAATGGTCAGATGATTATCCAAAGAAACTTTCTTTAATTACTAAAAATAAAATTGTCAGTAGTCAAATTAATGATTATCGCGCAGTTACACCAAGTGGTCGCTTAGGGGCAGTGTTTCCACCTGAGGAAATCCCGGCTGGGACCGGAAACACATTCCTTTTGCACCGGCTTCTTCACTCAAAAAATACAAAAAAACCATTAAAACATGTAAACATTATCATACTCTTTTAATGGTCAGATGATTATCCAAAGAAACTTTCTTTAATTACTAAAAATAAAATTGTCAGTAGTCAAATTAATGATTATCGTGCAGTTACACCAAGTGGTCGCTTAGGGGCAGTGTTTCCACCTGAGGAAATCCCGGCTGGGACCGGAAACACATTCCTTTTGCACCGGCTTCTTCACTCAAAAAATACAAAAAAAACATTAAAACATGTAAACATTATCATACTCTTTTAATGGTCAGATGATCATTCAAAAAAACGTTCTTTAATTACTAAAAATAAAATTGTCAGTAGTCAAATGAATGATTATCGCGCAGTTACACCAAGTGGTCGCTTGGGGGCAGTGTTTCCACCTGAGGAAATCCCGGCTGGGACCGGAAACACATTTCTTCACTCAAAAAATACAATAAAAACATGAAAACATGTAAACTTTATCATACTCTTTTAAAGGTCAGATGATTATTCAAAAAAACTTTCTTTAATTACTAAAAATAAAATTGTCAGTAGTCAAATTAATGATTATCGCGCAGTTACACCAAGTGGTCGCTTGGGGGCAGTGTTTCCATCTGAGGAAATCCCGGCTGGGACTGGAAACACATTCCTTTTGCGCCGGCTTCTTTACTCAAAAAATACAAAAAAAACATTAAAACATGTAAACATTATCATACTCTTTTAATGGTCGGATGATTATCCAAAAAAACTTTCTTTAATTACTAAAAATAAAATTGTCAGTAGTCAAATGAAAGATTATCGCGCAGTTACACCAAGTGGTCGCTTGAGGGCAGTGTTTCCACCTGAGGAAATCCCGGCTGGGACCGGAAACACATTCCTTTTGCGCTAACTTCTTCACTCAAAAAACACAAAAAAACATTAAAACATGTGAACATTATCATACTCTTTTAATGGTCATATGATTACTCAAAAAAACTTTCTTTAATTACTAAAAATAAAATTGTCAGTAGTCAAATTAATGACTATCGCGCAGTTACACCAAGTGGTCGCTTGAGGGCAGTGTTTCCACCTGAGGAAATCCCGACTGGGACCGGAAACATTCCTTTAGCGCCGGCTTCTTCACTCAAAAAATACAAAAAAAACCCCATTAAAACATGTAAACATTATCATACTCTTTTAATGGTCAGATGATTATCCAAATAAACTTTATTTAATTAATAAAAATAAAATTGTCAGTTGTTAAACATGTCAAATGACTATCGCGCGGTTACACCAAGTGGTCGCTTGGGGGCAGTGTTTCCATCTGAGGAAATCCCGGCTGGGACTAGAAACACATTCCTTTTGCGCCGGCTTCTTCACTCAAAAAATACAAAAAAAACATTAAAACATGTAAACATTATCATACTCTTTTAATGGTCAGATGATTATCCAAAGAAACTTTCTTTAATTACTAAAAATAAAATTGTCAGTAGTCAAATTAATGACTATCGCGCAGTTACACCAAGTAGTCGCTTGGGGGCAGTGTTTCCATCTGAGGAAATCCCGGCTGGGACCGGAAACACATTCCTTTAGCGCCGGCTTCTTCACTCAAAAAATACAAAAAAAACATTAAAACATGTAAACATTATCATACTCTTTTAATGGTCAGATGATTATCCAAATAAACTTTATTTAATTAATAAAAATAAAATTGTCAGTTGTTAAACATGTCAAATGACTATCGCGCGGTTACACCAAGTGGTCGCTTGGGGGCAGTGTTTCCATCTGAGGAAATCCCGGCTGGGACTGGAAACACATTCCTTTTGCGCCGGCTTCTTCACTCAAAAAATACAAAAAAAACATTAAAACATGTAAACATTATCATACTCTTTTAATGGTCAGATGATTATCCAAAGAAACTTTCTTTAATTACTAAAAATAAAATTGTCAGTAGTCAAATTAATGATTATCGCGCAGTTACACCAAGTGGTCGCTTAGGGGCAGTGTTTCCACCTGAGGAAATCCCGGCTGGGACCGGAAACACATTCCTTTTGCACCGGCTTCTTCACTCAAAAAATACAAAAAAACCATTAAAACATGTAAACATTATCATACTCTTTTAATGGTCAGATGATTATCCAAAGAAACTTTCTTTAATTACTAAAAATAAAATTGTCAGTAGTCAAATTAATGATTATCGTGCAGTTACACCAAGTGGTCGCTTAGGGGCAGTGTTTCCACCTGAGGAAATCCCGGCTGGGACCGGAAACACATTCCTTTTGCACCGGCTTCTTCACTCAAAAAATACAAAAAAAACATTAAAACATGTAAACATTATCATACTCTTTTAATGGTCAGATGATCATTCAAAAAAACGTTCTTTAATTACTAAAAATAAAATTGTCAGTAGTCAAATGAATGATTATCGCGCAGTTACACCAAGTGGTCGCTTGGGGGCAGTGTTTCCACCTGAGGAAATCCCGGCTGGGACCGGAAGCACATTCCTTTAGCGCCGGCTTCTTCACTCAAAAAAAACAAAAAAAACCATTACAACATGTAAACATTATCATACTCTTTTAATGGTCAGATGATTATCCAAAGAAACTTTCTTTAATTACTAAAAATAAAATTGTCAGTTGTAAACATGTCATATGACTATCGCGCAGTTACACCAAGTGGTCGCTTAGGGGCAGTGTTTCCACCTGAGGAAATCCGGCTGGGACCGGAAACACATTCCTTTTGCGCCGGCTTCTTCACTCAAAAAATACAAAAAAAAACCCATTACAACATGTAAACATTATCATACTCTTTTAATGGTCAGATGATTATCCAAAGAAACTTTCTTTAATTACTAAAAATAAAATTATCAGTAGTCAAATTAATGACTATCGCGCAGTTACACCAAGTGGTCGCTTGGGGGCAGTGTTTCCACGTGAGCAAACCCCTGATGAAATCCCGGCTAGGACCGGAAACATTCATTTTATTTTATTTTATTTTTTATTTTTTGTAATTTTTTTTTTGTGTTATGTGGTTTTTTTTGTATTTTTTTATTTTATTGAACAACAAACATACATTTATAATTGACACAAAAGTCAAGGCACTTTCAACATCAAGGAAAGAAAACAAAAGCAAAAACAGAGTAATAGTACTAAAAAATATGAGAAAAAAACAAAACAAGACAAAAAGGGCTACCTAAATCACTTTAAATGTTTTGGAAACATTAATTTTGCGCCAGCTTCTTCATTCAAAAAATACAAATGTCGCCGTGCGTTGAAAACCACTAAAACATGAAAACAATATCGCACTCTTTTAATGGTCAGATGAAGCCTCGTGAACGGAGTGGTTCGATAATTTCTCGAAACTTCATGCGTAACTCATAACTCTAAATATTTACCCGTTTTAAACAAAGGTTGGTATTGAAGTGAATTATTAATGAACTCATGTTATGTTCTACATATGGTGAACGTTTATATTCAACTTTGAGAAAGCGAACCAAGTAAATAATGTTTGAGCCCATAATGAATTAAGGAGCCTTAGTTGGACGTTCGCATGTGGACTGGGTTAACTGGGGACGGCGTGTTGCGGTTGGGAGAGTGGCCGTGCTAGCGACCTGAGGGTTCCTGGTTCAATCCCCACCTTCTACCAACCAAGTCACGTTCATTGTGTCCTTGAGCAAGACAGTTCACCCTTGCTCCTGATGGTTCGTGGTTAGGGCCTTGCATGGCAGCTCCCGCCATCAGTGTGTGAATGTGTGCGTGAATGGGTGAATGTGGAAATAGTGTCAAGGGTTGAAGGTAGAATAGCGCTATACAAGTATAACCCATTCACCATAACTGTCTCACGAGAAGAGGCAATAAATTCAGACTTCGGAATGCAAAAGTGATAGCTCTATCCTGGAGGAGAGACTCCCTGTCTATCTTCACGTCAACTTTTAAGTTACAACATACAGAGGTTGTTTTCCGGTCACTTGCACATGAACATCGCTTTACATGGTCAGGTTGTACTCTCCTGAATGAACACACACCCAGACAAAGTAAGAAGGAATATAAGACTGTGGTTCGGCTCGTCCAAGTTAGGAGTGCCTCATTTTTTCGACTTGACCTCCTCTAGGTACTGCAGTCCTGTTTAATGACGCTCGCTTGTAATAAAGACACTTTTGGTTCAGTAAAGCGTCTCCGACATCTCTTTTGATCCAGCCGCACTGCCGTGTCGCCCTTCTGCCCGGACGAGGATGACAAGATGTCGCGGCAATTGCCGTGGTTAAATTCGAGCCTTGCATTTGTTTGTCCTGTTCGGTTTTGTCCTTTGGGAGTAAGAGCAGCTGTCTTGTTTGTATGTAAGGTTTTACTGCTGGGTTTATTTTGTCTTTTTTCATGACTTTGTTGTATTGCTTCGGTTATTCACTGATGCACGGCACGGTTACGACATCTTGAATGTCAACGTGGCGACTGATCAGATCCTTAGACATGATCAGAACATATGCAGGTGCAAGGCAATGCCTTATTTGACTGAGCAAGGTGTTTGTCTTCTTGTGCCCGGCAGACATCTGTGAAAAACACCTTCTCCCTGAGCAGGAGGAGGAGCCGCAGTCACCCCACGTTAAAGGGGACATGTCACACTGACAACACACACTTCAAATGTCCTCACTGTGACAAAACCTTTAAATACCCATGTAAACTGAAAAGACACACGAGTACACACACTGGAGAAAAAAACATTCATGTGCTCAGTTTGTCCTAAAAGATTCTTTCGGGAGGATGTTTGGCAACGCACACTAAAATACACATGGAGAAAATGTTCAGTCTGTGGTAAAGGTTTTGTGCGAAATCGAGATCTGATATTACACAAGAACACACACTGGAGAAAAAACATTTGAGTGTTCAGTTTGTAGTAGAATATTCTATCGGAAGGAACATTTGATAAAGCACACAACAATACACATCGGTGAATACCGTATATATGTTCAGTCTGTGGTAAAGGTTTAACAAAAAAATGGTTATTTGAAAAGACACATGAGAACGCACACTGGTGAGAAACCATTCATGTGCTCAGTTTGTAGTAAAAGATTCCCCCAGAAAACAGGTTTGATAAGACACACAAGAATGCACACTGGTGAAACACCTTATATATGTTCAGTTTGTAGTAAATGTTTCATGGGAGTCAACATTTGAGATTGCACACACTGGGGTAAAAAAAACCTTATATATGTCCAGTCTGTGGTAAAGGTTTAACAAACAATAGTGATTTGAAAAGACACGAGAACACACACCGGGGAAAGACCTTATATATGTTCAGTTTTTTATTCACAATTGAGCTGTAGTGTCAAAAAATGTCCAGCAGAGGACGACACCAGTCCGCCGAGTACACGTAGAATCGAATCTGACGGTACGTTTTTTTTTTTAACAAATCAGCACTATTTGTACTTTTCAAAAAGTCTGACATCAATTTAACTTGTTATAAACAACTTACAGCATCGCTCATACACTGCATTGTGTGGGACGGCGACAGATTAATCCGGTAAAAAAAAAGAAAGTCCGATGTGTTTGGCAGGCGAATACCAGAAGTGACGTCATCAAACGAGTGTTTCGCAAATCCAGCAAACAAATAGAAATAATTTTAGATACAAATCGAACCATTGTAGTCATATTTCATTGCACAGTCATATGTAACAATTATTATTAGTTTTAGTATAAAAAAAACACATGTATAATATAATAATAACTGCCTTCAGGGCAACACGGATTGGTAAATAAATAAATAAATAAAACACATAAAAATAACACCACCTCTGCAAAAGAGACACACATCTTGCAACGTGAGTTAAAATGCTCTATATTATTGTTTGTAAATTTCTTTATTATCTTATATTGCGTTTGTGTGAAATTGATTCCAAATAAATCATTATTTATGTCGATTTACTGTTATTTTATATTACTTCTTCCGGTCACTGCATACCCTGCCAGACTTCCGTAGTTTCCGTTTCCGTAGCTCCTCCCCCTTTCCCTCGCTGCTACTCGCAACGCTAAGAAGTCAGTTGTGTCCAAAATGTGTGGCGTTTTGTAACTAAAACGAACTGTTTATATTTGTATAATTTGCTATTTGATAAGATAGCGAGTGTTTTTGTGTTGTTCTCGCCGCTACTTAGAGCGCCTCGGGCCTTTTATCGTCTGACACTCGTTGGCGGGATTTCTTCGAAGCAGTCACGTGACCACACGACGCAATCGGATAAAATGTCAGTTTTATTCAGATAGGAAGTCCCAGAAGGAGTTCACGTGACATTTACTCCATTTTCAGGTAGGTGTAATACTGCAAATGTGCATCTAACTCCTTCCCCACGCAGTTCTATTATTTTTGTATTGTTTTCTTTTTGTAACTTCCTTCCATCCATTTTTTTTTACCGCTTGTCCCGTTTGTTTGAGTCAATATGACCTTTTCCACCAAAACTTGAGAGAAGTGAGTGGTTTCCACCACATTTCACCCTTCAGGTACTTTATGCAAATCAGGCTGATGACGTATGGAGGAGTGGTTTACTATATTTAATCTACACGGAACGAGACAAGCGGTAGGAAATGGATGGATGGATGGGTACCATGTAAATCAGCATACAATATTAGGTCATGATTATTTTACTAAAATTAAGTAAATTAAATACAAAGCAATCATATACAAAACAATATAATTTAAAAAAATAAAGTCTGCCGAATTCTTCCTAAAAAGTATTTTGTCAGAGGATTCATTTTGGTCCATTTCAGCTGTAAATAATATATAATTAATACATATCATTGTTTATCTGTAAATAACAACATATAAACAATAAATGTTAGTTTTTATCTGTAAATATCAATATATAAATAATAAATGTCAATGTTAATCTGCAAATAACAATATATAAATAATAAATGTCAATGTTTATCTGTAAATAAAAATATATAAATAATACATTTTAGTATGTATCTGTAAATATTAATAACAATATATAAATAATACATTTTAGTATGTATCTGTAAGTAACATATATAAATAATACATGTCAGTGTTTAACCATAAATAATAATATATAAATAATAAATGTCAGTGTTTATCTGTAAATAACAATATATAAATACTAAATGTTAGTGTTAATCTGTAAATAACAATATATAAATGCAAAATGTCAGTGTTTGTAAATAAAAATATATAAATAATAAATGTCAGTGTTTATATGTAAATAATTTATAAATACTAAATGTTAGTGTTAATCTGTAAATAACAATATTTAAATAATAAATGTCAGTGTTTGTAAATAAAAATATATAAATAATACATGTCAGTGTTTATCTGTAAATAATTATATATAAATAATAAATGTCAGTGTTTATCTGTAAAGTTAAAGTCCCAATGATTGTCACACACACACTAGGTGTGGGGAAATGTGTCCTCTGCATTTGACCCATCCCCTTGTTCACCCCCTGGTAAGTAAGGGGAGCAGTGAGCAGCAGCGGTGGTCGCGCCCGGGAATATTTTTTGGTAATTTAACCCCCAATTCCAACCCTTGATGCTGAGTGCCAAGCAGGGAGGTAATGGCTCCCATTTTTATAGTCTGTGGTATGACTCGGCCGGGGTTTGAACTCACAACCTATCGAACTCAAGGCGGACACTCTAACCACTAGGCCACTGATTAGTAAATAACATCCATCCATCCATCCATCCATCTTCTTCCGCTTATCTGAGGTCGGGTTGCGGGGGCAGCAGCCTAAGCAGGGAAGCCCAGACTTCCCTCTCCCCAGCCACTTCGTCCAGCTCTTTCCGAGGAATCCCGAGGCATTCCCAGGCCAGCCGGGAGACATAGTCTTCCCAACGTGTCCTGGGTCTTCCCTGTGGCCTCTTACTGGTCGGACATGCCCTAAACACCTCCCTAGGGAGGCGTTCGGGTGGCATCCTGACCAGATGCCCGAACCACCTCATCTGGCTCCTCTCGATGTGGAGGAGAATCGGCTTTACTTTGAGCTCCTCCCGGATGACAGAGCTTCTCACCCTATCTCTAAGGGAGAGCCCCGCCACCCGTCGGAGGAAACTCATTTCGGCCGCTTGTACCCATGATCTTGTCCTTTCGGTCATAACCCAAAGCTCATGACTATAGGTGAGGATGGGAACGTAGATCGACCGGTAAATTGAGAGCTTTGCCTTCCGGCTCAGCTCCTTCTTCACCACAACGGATCGATACAGCGTCCGCATTACTGAAGATGCCGCACCGATCCGCCTGTCGATCTCACAATCCACTCTTCCCTCACTCGTGAACAAGACTCCGAGGTACTTGAACTCCTCCACATGGGGAAGGGTCTCCTCTCCAACCCGGAGATGGCACTCCACCCTTTTCCGGGCGAGAACCATGGACTCGGACTTGGAGGTGCTGATTCTCATCCCAGTCGCTTCACACTCGGCTGCGAACCGATCCAGTGAGAGCTGAAGATCCTGGCCAGATGAAGCCATCAGAACCACATCATCTGCAAAAAGCAGAGACCTAATCCTGCAGCCACCAAACCAGATCCCCTCAACGCCCTGACTGCGCCTAGAAATTCTGTCCATAAAAGTTATGAACAGAATCGGTGACAAAGGGCAGCCTTGGCGGAGTCCAACCCTCACTGGAAACGTGTCCGACTTACTGCCGGCAATGCGGACCAAGCTCTGACACTGATCATACAGGGAGCGGACCGCCACAATTAGACAGTCCGATACCCCATACTCTCTGAGCACTCTCCACGGGACTTCCCGAGGGACACGGTCGAATGCCTTCTCCAAGTCCACAAAGCACATGTAGACTGGTTGGGCAAACTCCCATGCTGGTCCACAGTTCCACGACCAGGACGAAAACCGCATTGTTCCTCCTGAATCCGAGGTTCGACTATCCGGCGTAGCCTCCTCTCCAGTACACCTGAATAGACCTTACCGGGAAGGGTGAGGAGTGTGATCCCACGATAGTTGGAACACACCCTTCGGTTCCCCTTCTTAAAGAGAGGAACCACCACCCCGGTCTGCCAATCCAGAGGTACCGCCCCCGATGTCCACGCGATGCTGCAGAGTCTTGTCAACCAAGACAGCCCCACAGCATCCAGAGCCTTAAGGAACTCTGGGCGGATCTCATCCACCCCCGGGGCCTTGCCACCGAGGAGCTTTTTAACTACCTCAGCAACCTCAGCCCCAGAAATAGGAGAGACCACCACAGATTCCCCAGGCACTGCTTCCTCATAGGAAGACAGGTTGGTGGGATTGAGGAGGTCTTCGAAGTATTCTCTCCACCGATCCACAACATCCATAGTCGAGGTTAGCAGAACAATATAAGTAAATAACAATATATAAATAATAAAGGTCAGTGTTTATCAGTATATAACAATATATACATAATAAATGTTAGTGTTTATCTCACGCCTCAGCTTGTTAGCATTAGCATTCAGTTCACTAGGGTTGAGACTAATAAGTACACACATGAAGTGTCACTGACTACTTTTACAACATGTAATTGTCATGATCCGTGGTCCGGATCATGTTTTTTTTAGTTACGCTGTTAGTTTTGGGCTTCCTTAGTTCCTGGTTTCACTTCCTTGTTTGAGTTTGTTACCATGGTTACTTATTATTTTCACCTGCCGCTTGCCATCACTGACACTATTTGAGCCTTTCTTTCTGTTCACTCGTTCTGCCTTCATTGTGCTTATGTCATACTGGTTACGTCTCGTTCATGCCAAGTAAGTTTTTTCCTTGTCCATGCCATAGCTTCTGCTCAGTAGTAGACTGTGTTTTAGGCACGCTTGCCTTTTTTGTTGTATTGTTTGCGTTTGTGGTAGTTTGGATTATTTATGTCTATTAAATCCAAGCCTACCTTCACGCTGTCGTCCGGAGCCGTCTTTGCATTGGAAGAACACCGGTCGCAGCGAGCTGCGACCCCCCGTTTGTGACAGAATGAAGGCAGCCGACGTTCTTACGCAGACGGGCCATGAGGAGGTGATGGAGACGCGCTGGCGAAGATGGAAGCCAGCCAGAAAGGCTTCTTTTCGCCAGCATGACGCGTCGTTCCCCCAAAATCCTCCCCGGGACAACAAGATTCCCCAACCAGCCCAGTCTTCCTCGCCACCGCAGGAGACCCGTGCTGATGACGTCATCCCGCCCACTAGTGATGACGTCAGAGACCAATACTTTTTTTTTAGATTCTATTTACTCCCTCTGTCAGGCGCCCACTAAGGATTTTGTTTCTAGAAATAATCCTTTTGAGAAGATTTTTTCTAAATTTAGATTTTTTCAGTCCCAGTGTTCTATTTTTCAAGTTCCGCCCCTAGTAACTTTGGCTCCGCCCCCAGAGAGCATTGCTCCCACCCAGTCTAAAGTGGGGGTGGTGAATAGACTTTTTGGACAATCGAGAGGGGAGGAGTCTACCCTCCTCCTGACCTCCCTCCACCCACCCCTAGGGACGTTTCCAGACCGCAAGGAGCGCGTCTGGTATCCGCCCCTTGAGGGGGTGGCTGGGGCCGGGAGCTGTGCTGGTGGGGTGGCTCAGCTGCACCCAACCAGGTAGCAACCTCCATCCCAGTCCGTCGGCATGCCAAGCCGCAACCCCAGCTAGGCCAGCTCCTGTCCCTGCTCCTCTGCTAGCTCCTGTCCCTGCTCCTCGGCTAGCACCTGCTCCAGTTCCTGCACCTCGGCTAGCACCTGCTCCAGTTCCTGCACCTCGGCTGACACCTGTTCCTGCACCTCGGCTGACACGCCAAGCTTCACCTCCTGTACCTGCACCACGCCAAGCTTCGCCTCCTGTACCCCCCGATTGTGACAGTAATAAAGACAATAGTTAATATTTGGTGTTATTTACCTTCATTTCACTCACAATAGTGTGAGAGTCCAGTCCATAGTGGATCTAACATACTAGTGTGAGTCCAGTCCATAGTGGATCTAACATAATAGTGCGAGTCCAGTCCATAGTGGATCTACATAATATTGTGAGAGTCCAGTCCATAGTGGATCTAACATAATAGTGAGAGTCCAGTCCATAGTGGATCTACATAATATTGTGAGAGTCCAGTCCATAGTGGATCTAACATAATAGTGAGAGTCCAGTCCATAGTGGATCTAACATAATAGTGTGAGAGTCCAGTCCATAGTGAATCTAACATAACAGTGTGAGAGTCCAGTCCATAGTGGACCCTAACATAAGAGTGTGAGAGTCCAGTCCATAGTGGATCTAACATAATAGTGAGAGTCCAGTCCATAGTGGATCTAACATAATAGTGTGAGAGTCCAGTCCATAGTGGATCTAACATAAGAGTGTGAGAGTCCAGTCCATAGTGGATCTAACATAATAGTGTGAGAGTCCAGTCCATAGTGGATCTAACATAAGAGTGTGAGAGTCCAGTCCATAGTGGATCTAACATAATAGTGTGAGAGTCCAGTCCATAGTGGATCTAACATAATAGTGAGAGTCCAGTCCATAGTGGATCTACATAATATTGTGAGAGTCCAGTCCATAGTGGATCTAACATAATAGTGTGAGAGTCCAGTCCATAGTGGATCTAACATAATAGTGTGAGAGTCCAGTCCATAGTGGATCTAACATAATAGTGAGAGTCCAGTCCATAGTGGATCTACATAATATTGTGAGAGTCCAGTCCATAGTGGATCTAACATAATAGTGAGAGTCCAGTCCATAGTGGATCTAACATAATAGTGTGAGAGTCCAGTCCATAGTGGATCTAACATAATAGTGTGAGAGTCCAGTCCATAGTGGATCTAACATAATAGTGAGAGTCCAGTCCATAGTGGATCTAACATAATAGTGTGAGAGTCCAGTCCATAGTGGATGTAACATAATAGTGAGAGTCCAGTCCATAGTGGATCTAACATAATATTGTAAGAGTCCAGTCCATAGTGGATCTAACATAAGAGTGTGAGAATCCAGTCCATAGTGGATCTAACATAACAGTGAGAGTCCAGTCCATAGTGGATCTAACATACTAGTGTGAGTCCAGTCCATAGTGGATCTAACATAATAGTGAGAGTCCAGTCCATAGTGGATCTACATAATATTGTGAGAGTCCAGTCCATAGTGGATCTAACATAATAGTGAGAGTCCAGTCCATAGTGGATCTAACATAATAGTGTGAGAGTCCAGTCCATAGTGGATCTAACATAATAGTGTGAGAGTCCAGTCCATAGTGAATCTAACATAATAGTGAGAGTCCAGTCCATAGTGGATCTAACATAATAGTGTGAGAGTCCAGTCCATAGTGGATGTAACATAATAGTGAGAGTCCAGTCCATAGTGGATCTAACATAATATTGTAAGAGTCCAGTCCATAGTGGATCTAACATAAGAGTGTGAGAATCCAGTCCATAGTGGATCTAACATAACAGTGAGAGTCCAGTCCATAGTGGATCTAACATACTAGTGTGAGTCCAGTCCATAGTGGATCTAACATAATAGTGAGAGTCCAGTCCATAGTGGATCTACATAATATTGTGAGAGTCCAGTCCATAGTGGATCTAACATAATAGTGAGAGTCCAGTCCATAGTGGATCTAACATAATAGTGTGAGAGTCCAGTCCATAGTGGATCTAACATAATAGTGTGAGAGTCCAGTCCATAGTGGATCTAACATAATAGTGAGAGTCCAGTCCATAGTGGATCTAACATAATAGTGTGAGAGTCCAGTCCATAGTGGATGTAACATAATAGTGAGAGTCCAGTCCATAGTGGATCTAACATAATATTGTAAGAGTCCAGTCCATAGTGGATCTAACATAAGAGTGTGAGAATCCAGTCCATAGTGGATCTAACATAACAGTGAGAGTCCAGTCCATAGTGGATCTAACATACTAGTGTGAGTCCAGTCCATAGTGGATCTAACATAATAGTGTGAGAGTCCAGTCCATAGTGGATCTAACATAAGAGTGTGAGAGTCCAGTCCATAGTGGATCTAACATAATAGTGAGAGTCCAGTCCATAGTGAATCTAACATAACAGTGTGAGAGTCCAGTCCATAGTGGATCTAACATAAGAGTGTGAGAGTCCAGTCCATAGTGGATCTAACATAATAGTGAGAGTCCAGTCCATAGTGGATCTAACATAATAGTGAGAGTCCAGTCCATAGTGAATCTAACATAATAGTGTGAGAGTCCAGTCCATAGTGGATCTAACATAAGAGTGTGAGAGTCCAGTCCATAGTGGATCTAACATAAGAGTGTGAGAGTCCAGTCCGTAGTGGATCTAACATAATAGTGAGAGTCCAGTCCATAGTGGGGCCAGCAGGAGATCATCTTGAGTGGAGACGTCCCCAACCGATGCACAGATGAGTGGTCCACCCTGGGTCCCGACTTTGGACAGCTAGCGCGTCATCTGTGGTCACCGAATTTTTGTCTTTGCAGTCTATTCAATTGAATATAAGTTGAAAAGGATTTGCAAATCATTGTATTCTCTTTTTATTGACCATGTAAATAGCACATGTGCACGCCACTAAAAACATGACTGAGTAAACATTCGAAAGCCTGTTTTTTTGGCTGAGAAATCAATCAGGCCAACATGAACCCAAACAGGAGGCGTGTCCTAGGTGCGTTCACCTCACAGCGTTGCACAGTGGTCTCCAAGAGAACACCATGGAACTCTCCAGGGTCAACCAACTCTCCTACGAGGACTTTGTCAGCACCTTCGGCAATGTGGTGGAGAAATGTCCCATTGTGGCAGCAGCTGTGTGGGCCAGGCGACCCTTTGGCAGCATCGACGCCTTGGAGGACGCCATCAGTGACTTCATTGACGCTTTGCCTGAGTCAGGTGAGTGGCAAATGATCAAACCACTTCTTTCACCAGCATTCTGACCCCTACTCCACTTTTAGGGATGTGGTTCATCCGGTCGTCCGGGATGGGGAGGAGGGGTCTTTTAGTCACATTAGACACGGTCATGGTCAAAACACGTGTAAAGAACATTTCCAATAACATTTCCAATAATTTCCACAACTCTTATTTTTTTTGTGATACAGTGATTGGAGCACATACTTGTTGGTCACAAAAAACATTCATGAAGTTTGGTTCTTTTATGAATTTATTATGGGTCTACTGAAAATGTGAGCAAATGTGCTGGGTCAAAAGTATACATACAGCAATGTTAATATTTGCTTACATGTCCCTTGGCAAGTTTCACTGCAATAAGGCGCTTTTGGTAGCCATCCACAAGCTTCTGCTTGAATTTTTGACCACTCCTCTTGACAAAATTGGTGCAGTTCAGTTAAATTTGTTGGTTTTCTGACATGGACTTGTTTCTTCAGCATTGTCAATCAATCAATCAATCTTTATTTATATAGCCCTAAATCACAAGTGTCTCAAAGGGCTGCACAAGCCACAACGACATCCTCGGTACAAAGCCCACATACGGGCAAGGAAAAACTCACCCCAGTGGGACGTCGATGTGAATGACTATGAGAAACCTTGGAGAGGACCGCATATGTGGGTAACCCCCCCCCTCTAGGGGAGACCGAAAGCAATGGATGTCGAGTGGGTCTGACATAATATTGTGAGAGTCCAGTCCATAGTGGATCCAACATAATAGTAAGAGTCCAGTCCATAGTGGGACCAGCAGGACACCATCCCGAGCGGAGACGGGTCAGCAGCGTAGAGATGTTCCCAGCCGATGTCCACACGTTTAAGTCAGGACTTTGGGAAGGCCATTCTAAAACCTTCATTCTAGCCTGATTTAGCCATTCCTTTACCACTTTTGACGTGTGTTTGGGGTCATTGTCCTGTTGGAACACCCAACTGTCCCCAAGACCCAACCTCCGGGCTGATTATTTTAGGTTGTCCTGAAGAATTTGGAGGTAATCCTCCTTTTTCATTGTCCCATTTACTCTCTGTAAAGCACCAGTTCCATTGGCAGCAAAACAGGCCCAGAGCATAATACTACCACCACCATGCTTGACGGTAGGATTCTGTTCCTGGGATTAAAGGCCTCACCTTTTCTCCTCCAAACATATTGCTGGGTATTGTGGCCAAACAGCTCAATTTTTGTTTTATCTGACCACAGAACTTTCCTCTAGAAGGTCTTATCTTTGTCCATGTGATGTAAAATGTTAACATTGCTGTATGTATACTTTTTGACCCAGCAGATTTGGTCACTTTTTCAGTAGACCCATAAAAAAATCATAAAAGAACCAAACTTAATGAATGTTTTTTGTGACCAACAAGTATGTGTTCCTATCACTCTATCACAAAAAAACAAGCGTTGTAGAAATGATTGGAAACTCAAGACAGCCATGACATTATGTTCTTTACAAGTGTATGTAAACTTTTCACCATGACTGTGTATATATATATATATATGTATGTATGTACATATGTATTTTTTTTTTAAAATACGTTTTCAGCCATCTCAATGATACCAGAAGGAGACTGTTGAACAACTTAAGCTGTACATCAAGCAAGAATGGGAAAGAATTCCATTTCCAAAATGTGTCTCCTCAGTTCCCAAACGTTTACTGAGTGTTGTTAAAAGGAAAAGCCATGTAACACAGTGGTAAAAATGCCCCTGTGACAACTTTTTTGCAAAGTGTTGCTGCTATTAAATTCTAAGTTAATGATTATTTGCAAAAAAAAATTTTTTTTCTCAGTGTGAACATTAAATATCTTGTCTTTGCAGTCTATTCAGTTGAATATAAGTTGAAAATGATTTGCAAATCATTGTATTTTCTTTTTATTTACCATTTACACAACGTGACAACTTCACTGCTTTTGGGTTTTGTATAAAATCTCATTATTGTTAGCCACATTTGTTGAGCCATTTGCAGATAAAGCATATTTGTGTCCAGGTAAAGAGGGCATCCTCCGGTGCCACCCGGATCTGGCCGGTCGGGACCTCCGGGTGGGCACGCTGACCCAGGAGTCTCTGAAGGAACAGGCCAATGTGGGCATGGACGCGCTGACCTCCGAGGAGGCCTCCAGCATGGCACGGCTCAACGAGGACTACAAGGCGCATTTTGGCTTCCCGTTCGTCATCTGCGCCCGCATGAACGACAAGCCCAACATCTTCCGGCAGATGCGCGCTCGCATGGCCAAAGGGCGCGCGGCGGAGAGAGAGCGCGGCATCGAGGAGGTCAAGAAAATATGTCGCCTGCGTCTTCAGGACCTCGTGCACGCTGACACTTGAGTCACTTTGTAGCCTCACAAAGTCCACCAAAAGGCTTTTATTTCAAAAAGAAGATCTGGCAGCTCAGCAACTAAAGAGCAGGCAAAAATGTGCTTATATTAAAAAGTTTTTGCCAAAGTCTTGGTGTTTTTGCATGGTTTATTTGTGCCACCTCGCGTAAAAAAGGGACGACTTTTTAAGAGATCCCTCCTACTGCAATGATTAAAAAAATAAGTGTATGACACATACAGCATAAGTAAATGTTTTATTACAGGGAGTTTGCCTATTCTCTAAAGAACATTACCAGACAAACATGGCGACCTGTGCGTCCGATGGCATGTCCCTGGCCACCACGAGTAGGAAAAACCTCATCATTGTATTCCGGAGTTTTGTTCATTTTAAGTAAATCAAGTTCATATTCATTCGCTTCTATGTTTTATTGTGCCCCTCTGGTTCAACAACAAACTAGGGACGCATCATTTACAAAAGTAAAGTCACTTTTTGTCTCTGAAAACTAGATTTATATATATATATATATATATATATATATATTTTTATTTTTTTATTTTTTTATTTCTACAATGTACTCTACAGGCCCACAAAAGAGCTGCCTTTCACAGACATCCTTGTAATAACATTACCCTCATATATTAGAACATTTATCATCACAAAAATGTACATCTTCAATGGTTTTCACTTTTGAATAAAATAGTTTAGGAATTTCCTTGTTTAAGTAATCAAAAAATATTGTCTTTCTCAATGATATTGAAGGCTGGGGCAGTTCAATAGGCATTAAGTTACACACATAGCGAGCATGAGTAGGAAGGAGCAGGATATTCTTTTATACAATGAACACCAGACGAGAGGGGGAGAAGGCACAAGACACAACAACTGACCATTAGACAATGGTGCACTGTTAACCATCAACAGGAAGTGATTCTCTCAGAAAGGTCACATTGGCCAGGGTGTGCTTTCCAGTTGATAATGGCATGTACAAAGGTACAAAAATGCTTTTCATCACAACTTCTTGAGTCACCAAAGCCTTTTAAAGATAGTGGTATTGCTTTGCGATCCTCTGAAACTGATTCTTTGTGCAACATTGACATTTTCAGAGGAATTTTCATGTATACAAAATGCCATAAGTGCCCATGAAATGTCTATAGCCTAAATTCCTAGAGTTGTATTTTTATACATACGGGTTTACTATTATCTCGAATAGGATGGTTATTCTATAAAGATGTACTATGTGGAAAACATTGTGTTTAAACAATATCCAGTGGGGCTTTTAAAACTTCACCTGTGCCTGAAATTCAACCTCAAGCAAAACAAAATATATATATATATTTTTTAAATATTGTGATCATTTGTATTTGTCAAATACAAGCATAATGTCAGAAAATAACACTTATAAAACTATCAAGAGTTATAGAAAAATATAATTTGACCCTTTGAGGGAGTAACTGTATCACCTGCTAACTGTTGGAGACCCTTGTAGTGTGACTATCATGAAGTGTAGTGTGACTCAAAGTGTAGTGTGAATATCACAAAGTGTAGTGTGACCATCACTAAGTGTAGTGTGACTATCATGAGGTGTAGTGTGACTATCATTAAGTGTAGTGTGACTATCACAAAGTGTAGTGTGACTATCACAAAGTGTAGTGCGACTATCACATAGTGCAGTGCGACTTTCATGAAGTGTAGTGTGACTATCATGAAGTGTAGTGCGACTTTCATGAAGTGTAGTGCGACTATCAAAGTGTAGTGCGACTATCATAAAGTGTAGTGTCAATATCATAAAGTGTAGTGTGACTACCATGAAGTGTAGTGTGACTATCATTAAGTGTAGTGTGACTATCATTAAGTGTGTGACTATCATGAAGTGTAGTGTGACTATCATGAAGTGTAGTGTGACTATCATTAAGGGTAGTGTGACTATCATTAAATGTAGTGTGACTATCACAAGGTGTAGTGTGACTATCACGAAGTGTAGTGTGACTATCATGAAGTGTAGTGCGACTATCATGAAGTGTAGTGTGACTATCATTAAGTGTAATGTCACTATCACAAAGTGTAGTGTGACTATCACGAAGTGTAGTGTGAATATCACAAAGTGTAGTGTGACTATCATTAAGTGTAGTGTGACTATCATTAAGTGTAGTGTCACTATCACAAAGTGTAGTGTGACTATCACAAAGTGTAGTGTGACTATCATTAAGTGTAGTGTGACTATCATTAAGTGTAGTGTCACTATCATTAAGTGTAGTGTGACTATCATGACTATCATTAAGTGTAGTGTGACTATCATTAAGTGTAGTGTGACGATCATGAAGTGTAGTGTGACGATCATGAAGTGTAGTGTGACGATCATGAAGTGTAGTGTGACTATCATGAAGTGTAGTGTGACTATCAAGAAGTGTAGTGTGACTATCACGAAGTGTAGTGTGACTATCACGAAGTGTAGTGCGACTATCATGAAGTGTAGTGCGACTATCATTAAAGTGTAATGCGACTTTCATGAAGTGCAGTGCGACTATCATAAAGTGTAGTGCGACTCTCATAACGTGTAGTGGGACTACCATGAAGTGTAGTGCGACTATCATAAAAATAATGTATCTACCATGAAGTGTAGTGTGAATATCACAAAGTGTAGTGTGACTATCATTAAGTATAGTGTGACTATCATTAAGTGTAGTGTCACTATCACAAAGTGTGGTGTGACTATCACGAAGTGTAGTGTGACTATCACGAAATGTAGTGTGACTATCATGAAATGTAGTGTGACTATCATTAAGTGTAGTGTGACTATCACGAAGTGTAGTGTGACTATCACGAAGTGTAGTGCGACTATCATTAAAGTGTAGTGCAACTTTCATGAAGTGTAGTGCGACTATCATAAAGTGTAGTGCGACTAACATGAAGTGTATTGCGACTTTCATAAAGTGTAGTGCGACTTTCATAAAGTGTAGTGCGACTTTCATAAAGTGTAGTGCGACTATCATAAAGTGTAGTGTGACTATCAAAGTGTAGTGTGACTACCATGAAGTGTCGTGTGACTATCATAATGTGTCTTGTGACTATCATGAAGTGTAGTGTGACTATCATTAAGTGTAGTATGACTATCACTAAGTGTAGTGTGACTATCATTAAGTGTAGTGTGACTATCATTAAGTGTAGTATGACTATCACTAAGTGTAGTGTGACTATCATTAAGTGTAGTGTGACTATCATTAAGTGTAGTGTGACTATCACAAAGCGAAATATTAGTTTTTTGTGTAGAATGTCCTCTCTGTTTCTCTGAATTGATGTGTCTTCATAAGATTTGCACAGGACTTCAAAAATTACCTCAAACATTTTTTGGGGCCTGGTTTGTTTTGTCCTTCAATTTTACGAGCGGCTGTCGTTTTTGTACGTAAGGTTTTATTTACTCATTGGTTTATGTTGTTTTTTTTTTCATGACTTGTTGTCTTGCTTCCGATATTCCCTGATGTACGGTATGGTTACGACATCTTGAATGTCAACGTGGCGACTGATAGATACTCAGAGATATCACTGACTCCTTATACTCAAGTGGAATATGAGGAGCCACAGTCCCCTCACATTAAAGAGGAGGAGGATGCACCACATTCCCCTACGTTAAAGAGGTTGGACTGGAGGAGGATGTTACCAAGATGCCGTTGAAGATCTCACTGTCATAAACATTTTAATAAGTAATCTAAAAATACACATTAGAACACACACTGGAGAGAAACCTTTTACATGTTCTATCTGTGGTAACAGTTTTAGACAAAATGGTCATTTGAAAAGACATGCTAACGCACGCTAAAGAGAAACCATTCAACTGCTCACTTTGCACTAAAAGATTCGCCCACATACAAAAATACACACTGGAGAAAAACCTTTTATATGTTCAGTCTGTGGTCAGGGTTTTACACACAAAGGAGTCACACATGGGAACACACACTGAGACAAACCATTCATGCACTCTGTTTGGAGTAAAGGATTCTCCCAAAAAAAGCTAATTTCATAAATCACACACGAATGCACTCTGGAGAAAGACCTTTTACATGTCAAGTCTGTGGTGAAGGTGTTAAACGAAAAGATGATCTGAAATTACACATGAGAGCAACTATTCATGTGCTCAGTTTGTAGGAAATATTCCTCTCAGAAAGGACATTTTTGAAAACACACAAGACATTGCTACATGCTAACAGCTGCACCGTCATCAAACTCCAATTGATTAATTGATCGCCTAGGCCTAGTCAAAACAAATGTCTTTGAAAAGGTATTAGCTCAAGCTTCAGTTAAACTGTGGAAATTAATGATGTGTCTCCGGATGACACTGCCAAGTAAACCTTGAAAATAAGGGGACCTAAAATAGATCCTTGAGGGACACCACATGTGACAATGAGGGGTGGTTTAGTTATTTTATTTTCATATTGTTTCAAGTTGTTGTGCACTGGGGATTTGAGCGTAAACTAATGCCTGACCCAAGGCTATAACTAGGATTTGACAAATACCGAGGTCCAAAATTGGTTGCCCAAGAGGAACTTTGAAAGGCTGAAATAACATGTATCCCAGCATCATATAAACTATATTAGGTGGAGCAACAACATGAATTTCCATAATAACAAAAAAGCTTTAATTGAGCAATAACTATCACTCCTCTAACATCTTTGATAAACAGCAAGATTTTGTAACAGTCCACTTTTTATCAATATCCTGAAGTTTAGTATATTAAACCATTGCGACATCATTAAATATAAAAAACATACCAAATTTTCAACCCCGACTGCGGTAAAATATTATATGAAGCGCCTTGTCATTTAATAATTTACATTTTAATGTGCTTCTTCACGCTAAAAAAAAAATATATATACATATTATATATATGTATATATTTATTATAAATATTTATTATATATGATATATATCTATATATTATATATATTTAAAAACATACTATATATATAAAGTGAATATACATATATTTATTTACAAATAATGTATAATGGCAGATCATACACATAAGTAATCTCTGTCTCTGGCTTTCCGATAACAAACTGTCACTACACCTGGGTAAAACAGAGTCCATCCTATTTGGGTCCATGCACAACCTAGGTCAGGGGTAGGGAACCTATGGCTCTCGAGCCAGATGTGGCTCTTTTGATGACTGCATCCGGCTCTCAGATAAATCTTATCTGACATTGCTTAACACGATAAGTAATGAATAATTCACTGGTAATCACAGTGTTAAAAATAACGTTCAAAATATAAAACATTCTCATGCATTTTAATCCATCCATCTGTTTTCTACCGCACCTGTTCAAGAAGTCGCATTAAAGGTAAGAGGTATTTTATTTATTATTGGTTAGCTTCAGAATAACAATGTTATTAAAAAGAATAAGAGACTTGTTATACTCTAAAAATGTTGGTCTTACTTAAAAATGCACGCATTTAGTTGTATTCAGTGTTAAAAAATATTATATGGCTCTCACGGAAATACATTTTAAAATATTTGGCTTTCATGGCCCTCTCAGCCAAAAAAGGTGCCGACCTCTGACCTAGGTAAATCCCCGGGCTTTACGATTAAAGCAGGTGATACTATAATCACCAGCAAAGACAAGGTTATATATTGGACAACACTCTCTCGGGTGAAAAAATGGCATTAAAAGCAGTCACCAAGATCAATAATAAAACTAGATTTTTGGGCAGGATTTCTGCGTTTATCACTTAAGACCCTTGCCAGTGTCCTTGACTATGCCTGCACCTCATGGTTCACCAGTATCCCCAAGCCACTAAAAACTAAACTGCAATCTTCCCAAAACAAGCTGGTGAGACTCCTGCTCAACCTCCCATACAGGACTCACCTAACTCAAGTCCACTTTACCAAATTGGGATGGCTTAGAGTTGAGGAAAGAGTACACCAAATTGCATTGTGCCTGGTATTCAAAATAGTCAGAGAAACTGTCCCCAAGTACCTGTCCAACTATTTCACCAGAGTAAGTGATGCTCACAGGTACTACACCAGCAGGAGTTCCTCAGACTTTGTCCTCCCCAAATTCAAAACTCTCATGGGAAAAAATGGCATTTTACTATTTTGCCACCACACAGTGGAATGCACAACCAACACACCTTCAAATTTGAACTTCCCTATTAAATTTTAAAACTGCCTTAACATCATGGCTCAGCTCAACCTCTACCTGATCTGAAGGTAAATTGATCCCCAGCAACTTTCCGAAGCATCAAACAGGTTTATATGTGGTTATAATGTTTGTGTGTGTGTGTGTATATATATGTGTGTATGTGTGTGGTTATAATGAATATATATTTATATGTGGTTATAGTGTATATATATTTATATGTGGTTTATATATATTTATATGTGGTTATAGTGTATATATATTGATATGTGGTTATACTGTATATATATTTATATGTGGTTATAGTTTATATATACTGTATTTATATGCGGTTTATAAATATGTATATGTGGTTATAGTGTGTATATATATGTATTTGGTTATAGTGTATATATATTTATATGTGGTTATAGTGTATATATATTTATATGTGGTTATAGTGTATATATATTTATATGTGGTTTATATATATTTATTTGTGGTTATAGTGTATATATATATTTATATGTGGTTATAGTGTACATATATTTATATGTGGTGTGTATATATGTATTTGTTGTTATAGTGTATGTATATGTATATGTGGTTAGAGTGTATATATATACCATATCTATATGCGGTTATAGTGTATATATATTTATATGTGGTTATAGTGTATTTATATCTATATGTGGTTATAGTGTATAAGTATTTATATGTGGTTATAGTGTATATATATGTATATGTCGTTATAGTGTATATATATATATATATATATATATATATATATATATATATATATATATATATATATATATATGTTGTAATAGTGTACATATATTTATATGTGGTTATAGTGTATAATATTTTATCATTCTGTTTTGCACACTCTTGGAGTCAACATGTGCATAGTTATGCACATAGTGTCATGTACATAGTGTATATACCCCACCACCCCACACCATCCATTTTTTAACGTATTTTTTATATACATGTTACAGGTTATACATATTTCATTATTGAATTTGATGAATATTTAATGGACTACAATGGAAACAAGCCTTTTGGCTTTTTGTGCCATCCATTTGCCTTTTTTTTTAAGCATTACATGGATTCAATTATTTTAAGAATAGAATAGAATAGAATAGAAAGTACTTTATTGATCCCTGGGGGAAATTCAGCCCCATATTATACAGCAATATTCACATGTGAATAATATAAATACAGTCTAGGATGCATTTAAGTACAGTCAAGAAGGAACATATGCATTATACAGTCTGTACAGATGTCAATAAACACTTAGGTATTTTTTTTACATGTGAATAATATAAATACAGTGTATTAAACAGCATTATTCACATGTATATAGTATAAATACAGTCTATTATACAGAATTATTCACATGTGAATAATATAAATACAGTCTATTATACAGAATTATTCACATGCGAATAATATAAATACAGTCTATTATATAGCATTATTCACATGTGAATAATATAAATACAGTCTATCATACAGCATTATTCACATGTGAATAATATAAATACAGTCTATTATACAGCATTATTCACATGTGAATAATATAAATACAGTCTATCATACAGCATTATTCACATGTGAATAATATAAATACAGTCTATTATACAGCATTATTCACATGTGAATAATATAAATACAGTCTATCATACAGCATTATTCACATGTGAATAATATAAATACAGTATCATACAGCATTATTCACTTGTGAATAATATAAATACAGTCTATTATACAGCAATATTCACATGTGAATAATATAACTACAGTCTAGGATGCATTTAAGTACAGTCAAGAAGGAACATATGCATTATACAGTCTGTACAGATGTCAATAAACTTCTCAATCAATCAATCAATCAATCCAGAGGGTGGCGGTAATGCGTTAGCTTAGTTTTCAACCGCCGTGAAACAAAAACGAAGAAGAAGACTTCCGGTAGACCTACCCTTCGTGTAGAGACGAGCAACATCGCCGTGTGTCATTTAAGTTCGCGGTAATTCCTGCATTTCTAGATGTTATACTTATTGTTGGTCTTCGACATACTACACTTTATCAATGTTTCGCGTCGGGATAAACTCGACTCGTCCCGGTGAACTTCGAGGCCTCTCCGGCTAGCTTAGCTCGCTCGTTAGCTTAGCTTGCTAGCTGCTAACAAAGAGAGCTAAAGCGGAGAAAATGTGTAAAGTACAAATGTTGAGGGTGTTGGTGAATCAGCGACTAAAGGCGGCTGCTGAAGAAATATGTGCAGTGTTAGAGAGAACAGTGGCAGAGTACGAGAGGGAACTTTCCCGAACAAAAGAGGAGAACGAGCGACTACGTCAACTACTGGACGCTGTTTTCAAGAAGCTGCCGAGAACAGGTTTGTTTACTTCTTACTCTCACATGTTTACTAACTTTATATTTCATCATCAACAAAAAAAACACTTAGAATAACTTTACTGGGTGGAGGAGCATTGTCAAGATGTGTAAGTAAGATGTGGAAATTGCATTCAATTTGTATTAATACACACTTCAGAGGCGTCAAATAGACTATCTTGCCTTTGACTCACATATGAACTTGAAGTGCCATCCCATTCCTAACCCATAGGGTTCAATATAGGGCTGGGCGATATGGCCTTTTTTTAATAACTAGATATTTTAAGGCCATGTCACGATACACGATATATATCTCGATATTTTGCCTTAGGCTTGAATGAACACTTGATGCATATAATCACAGCAGTATGATGATTCTATGTGTCTACATTAAAACATTATTGTTCATACTGCATTAATATATGCTCATGTTTTTAACTTTCATGCAGAGAGGGAAATCACAACTAAGTAAATTTACCAAAACTGTATTTATTAAACAGTTATTAAGCAGTGTCACAAACATTCATGTCATTTCAAAACAGATAGTGCAAGATTGTCAGAGACATTTTAAAACAAGCTATGAGTGCACTTTTGTGCATGATGTCACCAAGATGACATATCAAAACAACTCTAAATGAAAGTGCACTTTTTGTACAGAACGCCACTGCAATAGTTTAAAACAGGGGTGTCAAACTCAAATACAGAGTGGGCCAAAATTTAAAACTGAACAAAGCCACGGGCCAAGGTAGAACAAATTAACCTTTAATGTAGTCTACGAGCTATCGTCACGTCCGCTTTTCATCCATTGTAACATCGTTCAGACCCAGTCACAAGATACGTGCGGCTTCTGTACACACACACACGAGCGAATGCAACGCATACTTCATCAACAGCGATACAGGTTACACTGAGGGTGCCAGTATAAAAAACTTGAACACTGTTAGAAATATACGCCACACTGAATCCACACCAAACAAGAATGACAAACACATTTTGGGAGAACATCCGCACCGTAACACAACATAAACACAACAGAACAAATACCCAGAATCCTTTGCAGCACTAACTCTTCCGGGACGCTACAATATACACCCCCGCTACCACCAAGCCTCCCCCCCACACACACACACCTTGTAGCGTCCCGGAAGAGTTAGTGCTGCAAAGGGTTCTGGTTTGGTGTGGATTCACAGTGTGGCGTATATTTCTAACAGTGTTAAAGTTTTTTATTCGGCTACCCTCGGTGTAACCTGTATCGCTGTTGATGAAGTATGCGTTGCATTCTAATGTGTGTGCGTGCAGAAGCCGCACATGTTATGTGACTGGGCCAGCACTCGTTGGGCTGGTTGGCTGGCTGGCAGGCTGGCGTTTGGAAGACTCCTGGGAGGATCGGCGGGCCAGCTTTAGTGTTAATTTGATATTGCCTCAAGGGCCAAGTGAAATTACACGGCGGGCCAAATTTGGCCCGCGGGCCAGAGTTTGACACCCATGGTTTAAAACAAATAAAGTGCCATTTTATGCATGATGTCACACAAGATATTTCAATAACTGTCAAATAAAAATGAGCTGCATAATAGGAAATCAAATAGTGTATGTCCTTCACTATGTGGTAGGTTCTGGTTATCTCCTTCTGTTGTTGACTTTTTTTTTCATACGGTGTTGATGTGGATATAGTTGCTTCGGCATTTTGTTGGTGTGGCACCGGCCGGAGATGTTGACATGCAGAGTTTCAAGCACTCTTCATTCTCTAGCGGGTGACTTTTCAACTGATGCTACATTAGCGGGTGCTACTTTTTGTAGCAACGCTTTTGCCGCATAATTGTTCAACATATTCCCGCTTGAAGCCAAACCACCGCCAGACGATAGATCCCGTGCTGTTTTTCTTGGGAATTAATTCTTCCTCCATTTGTTACCAGATTCGCACCTTCTCTCTCTCCTATTACCACCCACACCTCACCGTTAGCATCACAGCTAGCGTTACCATGTCGCTACCTCTCTGCTCCGCGGGAGCGTGTGACGTTGCACATGTGACGTGACGTATGTAAGAAGGTGCGCTTGGTTTACGTCTCTGTGAGAAGGAGAGACAAGAAAGAGTGGGAAACACATGCAGTGTAATGGCCACAGCTAAAAGCAACTGCGTGAGAACGTATACTCGAATATCACGATATAGTCATTTTCTATATCGCACAGAGACAAGCCCGCGATATATCGAGTATATCGATATATCGCCCAGCCCTAGTTCAATATGATGTGGGTCCACCGTCTGCAGCTTTTACAGCTTCAACTCTTCTGGGAAGGCTGTCCACGAGGTTGGGGAGTGTGTTTGTAGGAATTTTCCACCATTCTTCCAAAAGCGCATTGGTGAGGTCACACACTGATGTTGGTGGAGAAGGCCTGGCTCTCAGTCTCCGTTCTAATTCATCGCAAAGGTGTTCTATCGGGTTCAGGTCAGGACTCTGTGCAGCCCAGTCAAGTTCATCCACACCAGACTCGGTCATCCATGTCTTTGTGGACCTTGCTTTGTGCACTGGTGCACAGTCATGTTGGAAGAGGAAAGGGCCCGCTCCACACTGTTCCCACAAGGTTGGGAGCATGGAATTGTTCAAATTGTTTTGGTATCCTGGAGCGTTCAAAGTTCCTTTCACTGGAACTAAGGGGCCAAGCTCAACTCCTGAAAGACAACCCCACACCGTAATTCCTCCTCCACCAAATTTCACACTGCAGTCGGAAATGTACTGTTCTCCCGGCAACTTCCAAACCCAGACTGGTCCATCAGATTGCTAGATGGAAAAGCGTGATTCATCACTCCAGAGAAGAGGTCTCCATTGCTCTAGAGTCCAGTGGCGATATGCTTTACACCACTGCATCCCACACTTTGCATTGGACTTTGTGATGTATGGCTAAGATGCAGCTGCTCGGCCATGGAAACCCATTCCATGAAGCTCTCTGCGTACTGTACGTGGGCTAATTGGAAGGTCACATGAAGTTTGGAGCTCTGGAGCAACTGCAGAAAGTCTTTGCACTATGCGCTTCAGCATCCGCTGACCCCTCTCTGTTAGTTTACGTGGCCTACCACTTGGTGGCTGAGTTGCTGTTGTTCCCAAACTCTTCCATTTTCTTATAATAAAGCCAACAGTTGACTTTGGAATATTTAGGAGCGAGGAAATTTCACGACTGCACAAAAAAAATGTTAAGCAATGTTTGAGGAATTAATCTGAAAGAATTGTTGCACCTTGACACTTAAGAGCAATGTGTTACAAAAGCAAATTAAATCTTCAAACTAATCGATTAATTGAAAAAGAAAATCGATAGATTAATCGATTCAAGAAATAATCGTTTGATACATCCCTCATTATTTTTTATACACACACTGTAAGCGTATACATAAAGTATATAATGTAGTAACAGGCATATTCATAACATGTCATACTTACATATTTTGCTCTTTTTAAGCTAGATTGACAGACACATCAAAACATTTGCTATTTCAAAATGTGACCCAGAACCAAATATTTTTGAGCCTGAATATGCAGAGGATGAGCTCCAAGTTTTAGAAGCTGAGTAATACACAGCTCTAGCAAGTAGCGGTGTTGCTATGTGCTGAACAAGAAAAACAAACCACTAAACCCACATATTAAAACAATCACTTACTGTACAATGTCTGCTCTCACTGGGATGCAGACTGATGGGAATTTCAGGGCTGGAATAAAATGGCAAAAAAACAAAACACACCATTATTTTTCATTGATTGTGAAATTGCGATTATTAATAAGATTATTCATCCATTTGAAAACATGAGTATTTATTGCACCACCATACCTCAACTTTAAATATAGCTTAAAAGAACAACTGATATAAATTAGTAACGGATAATAATAACAACAATAAATTAAATTGCAATAAAATACAACTAAAAAACACTTTTTTTCTTAACCTTTTACATGTATTTTACCACCATAGAGTGTGTGCTTTTTGTGTCATAAATACAATTTTATAAAACACAAAAATCCTCTTTATTGGTGCAATACATTTTTGGACAATTGTCACCAGTATTTGAAGTCAGAGCGTGCTATTTTTCGTAAATGTATCAACAAGTGCTCCAAGTACATTATTAGTAGGATACTTTTTTGAAAACGTTATTGTGTTAGAGCAGTGAGACCGTCATTGTGAAAGAGCTTGACGAGTTTAGTGAAGACTTGAGGCTGTTTATTTGTTTAGTTTTTTAAAAAGAGCGTCTCTCAAGTGTCGATTGCTGTCCTGTTTGTACATTGTTCTTACATCCATGATTCCGTTCACAACTACACAAGCAGATGAGATGTGTTGTGGGTGTATGGATTGTTCTTGCTCGCTTTAGCTTCCTAGTTTAGTAGCGGTTTCAAGGGTGTTTTGGGGATGAATGAGTGGCACCGGCCGGACATTTCCTGTTCCTGTTCCTCACAATGACAGCACTTCACTCACATTTACAGTCGTGGTCAAAAGTTTACATACACTTGTAAAGAACATAATGTCATGGCTGTCTTGAGTTTCCAATCATTTCTACATCTCTTAGTTTTTTTGTGATAGAGTGATTGGAGCACATACTTGTTGGTCACAAAAAACATTCATGAAGTTTGGTTCTTTTATGAATTTATTATGGGTCTACTGAAAATGTGAGCAAATGTGCTGGGTCAAAAGTATACATACAGCAATGTTAATATTTGCTTACATGTCCCTTGGCAAGTTTCACTGCAATAAGGCGCTTTTGGTAGCCATCCACAAGCTTCTGCTTGAATTTTTGACCACTCCTCTTGACAAAATTGGTGCAGTTCAGCTAAATGTGTTGGTTTTCTGACAATTACTTGTTTCTTCAGCATTGTCCACATGTTTAAGTCAGGACTTTGGGAAGGCCATTCTAAAACCTTAATTCTAGCCTGATTTAGCCATTCCTTTAGCACTTTTGACGTGTGTTTGGGGTCATTGTCCTGTTGGAACACTCAACTGCGCCCAAGACCCAACCTCCGGGCTGATGATTTTAGGTTGTCCTGAAGAATTTGGAGGTAATCCTCCTTTTTCATTGTCCCATTTACTCTCTGTAAAGCACCAGTTCCGTTGGCAGCAAAACAGGCCCAGAGCATAATACTACCACCACCATGCTTGACGGTAGGTGGTGTTCCTGGGATTAAAGGCCTCACCTTTTCTCCTCCAAACATATTGCTGGGTATTGTGGCCAAACAGCTCAATTTTTGTTTCATCTGACCACAGAACTTTCCTCCATAAGGTTTTATCTTTGTCCATGTGATTAGCAGCAAACTTTAGACGAGCCTTAAGGTGTCGTTTCTGGAGCAAGGGTTTCCTTCTTGCATGGTAGCCTCTCAGTCCATGGCGATGCAAAACACGCTTGACTGTGGACACTGACACCTGTGTTCCAGCAGCTTCCAATTCATTGCAGACCTGCTTTCTGGTGGTTCTCGCTTGACTCTTGATCATCCTGACCAATTTTCTCTCAGCGGCAGGTGATAGCTTGCGTTTTCTTCCTTTTCGTGGCAGTGACAAAACTGTGCCATGCACGTTATACTTACCAACAATTGTCTGTACAGTTGCACTTGGGACCTTAAGCTGCTTTGAAATGGCTCCAAGTGACTTTCCTGACTTGTTCAAGTTAATGATTCCTTTTTTCAGATCTGTGCTGACTTTCCCATTGTCACGTTAGTAACCGAGTCTAATGACTGCATCACATGAGTCCTATTTAAATGGGCTCAGAGAAGTCAACAGGTGTTGTCAATCATAATCACTCACATGAAGTTAAGAGGCCATGCCATGAAGCTCATTTGATTTGATTGTAACTTTTCTACATCACCAACATTGATCATGTATGTTGCTGTATGTATACTTTTGACCGAGCAGGTTTGCTCGCATTTTCAGTAGATCCATAATAAATTCATAAAAGAACCAAACTTCATGATTGTTTTTTGTGACCAACAAGTACATGCTCGAATCACTCTATCACAAAAAAATAAGAGTTGTAGAAATGATTGGAAACTCAACACAGCCATGACATTATGTTCTTTACAAGTGTATGTAAACTTTTGACCACGACTGTATGTAAATTTCTCTGATATTCTGCATCAAACTGTGCATTCTGTGGTATCGGCCATTTGTGTGACTGTGTCCGTAGTTAAAGGGGAACATTATCACCAGACCTACGTAAGCGTCAATATATACCTTGATGTTGCAGAAAAAAGTCCATATATTTTTTTAACCGATTTCCGAACTCTAAATGGGTGAATTTTGGCGAATTAAGCGCCTTTCTAATATTCGCTCTCGGAGCGATGACGTCACAACGTGACGTCACATCGGAAAGCAATCCGCCATTTTCTCAAACGCCGAGTCAAATCAGCTCTGTTATTTTCCGTTTTTTCCACTGTTTTCCGTACCTTGGAGACATCATGCCTCGTCGGTGTGTTGTCGGAGGGTGTAACAACACGAACAGGGACGGATTCAAGTTGCACCAGTGGCCCAAAGATGCGAAAGTGGCAAGAAATTGGACGTTTGTTCCGCACACTTTACAGATGAAAGCTATGCTACGACAGAGATGGCAAGAATGTGTGGATATCCTGCGACACTCAAAGCAGATGCATTTCCAACGATAAAGTCAAAGAAATCTGCCGCCAGACCCCCATTGAATCTGCCGGAGTATGTGAGCAATTCAGGGACAAAGGACCTTGGTAGCACGGCAAGCAATGGCGGCAGTTTGTTCCCGCAGACGAGCGAGCTAAACCCCCTGGATGTCTTGGCTCACACCGTCCCTTATGTCACCGAAGATGATCAAGAGGAGAATATCGACCCTAGCTTCCCTGGCCTGCTGACATCAACTCCAAAACTGGACAGATCAGCTTTCAGGAAAAGAGCGCGGATGAGGGTATGTCTCCAGAATATATTAATTGATGAAAATTGGGCTGTCTGCACCCTCAAAGTGCATGTTGTTGCCAAATGTATTTCATATGCTGTAAACCTAGTTCATAGTTGTTAGTTTCCTTTAATGCCAAACAAACACATACCAATCGTTGGTTAGAAGGCGATCGCCAAATTCGTCCTCGCTTTCTCCCGTGTCGCTGGCTGTCGTGTCGTTTTTGTCGGTTTCGCTTGCATACGGTTCAAACCGATATGGCTCAATAGCTTCACTTTCTTCTTCAATTTCGTTTTCGCTACCTGCCTCCACACTACAACCATCCGTTTCAATACATGCGTAATCTGTTGAATCGCTTAAGCCGCTGAAATCCTAGTCTGAATCCGAGCTAATGTCGCTATAGCTTGCTGTTCTTTCCGCCATGTTTGTTTGTGTTGGCTTAACTATGTGACGTCACAGGAAAATGGACGGGTGTTTATAACGATGGTTAAAATCAGGCACTTTGAAGCTTTTTTTAGGGATATTGCGTGATGGGTAAAATTTTGAAAAAAACTTCAAAAAATATAATAAGCCACTGGGAACTGATTTTTAATGGTTTTAAGAATTCTGAAACTGTGATAATGTTCCCCTTTAATAAGAAAAAACGACCGACGGGAAGGCGAGAAACACTTTTTATTTCAACACACTTTCGCGCCGTACCTGCTGTCAAAACTCTAAAGACCGACCGCACAATAAAAGCGCTGCTTTATCCTGCCTGCGCTGACAAAATAAGAGTCTCAGAAAAGTAGCGCGCACAAGCTAGCAAGCTACGGAGTTTGCCGCCAATGTATTTCTTGTAAAGTGTCTAAAAAGGATGCTCAAAAAAGTTAATTATGCCTTCTTATTCATATCCTCTTTCAAACGTTCTTGTAATCAGACAATATTTTCGGTATATTAGAATCAGAATCAGAATAGTTTTTATTGCCAGTGTTTGAGAACGGGTTCACAAACTACGAATTTTACTTGGCGCAATCGTGCGACATAAAACACATATAACGCAGAATAGAATAACATGAGCTGTAACTGAGCTATCAGATCTCGTTATTGTTCATGTGCCTGATGGCCGAGGGGAAAAAACTGTTCAGGTGGCGGGAGGTGTGGGTCTGGATGGACCGTAGTCTCCTGCCTGAGGGGAGAGGGGAGAATAGTTTGTGTGATTAGATGGAATCTTTACCTGACATGTTTTGACTGTCATCTGCTGTCTTCTTCAGAAGGGTCACCTGACCCCTGACCACTAACTCATCTAATATACCGAAAATATTGTCTGATTACAAGAACGTTTGAAAGAGTGTATAAAAAGGAGTATGGAAGCTGGACAAATTAGATGGCAAAAAACAAACCACTTTCATGTGGTATTGGACAGAAAGGAGGACTTTGTTTCTCCTCCATTTGAAAATGTGGACCTTATCATCACTACTGTCTGATTCCAATCAATGCAAGTCATCAGAATCAGGTCATACACCAACGTATATTCTTGTCTTCATGAAATAAATGAATGGTAAACATGCTTGTATTATCATTAAACACCGTTAACTTGTTAACAAAAACCTCTCTTTCATAAATAAATCAATATAAATGATAAATATGAATGAGGTAGATCCCCTCCACTTGGTCCATTGAAAAGTAGCTCGCCTGCAAAAAAGGTGTGGGCACCCCTTCTCTTCATAGTGGTCAAAAGGAATATAGCTCACCAAACCAAAGCAAATTTAAATAAGCCCAAACTTAGCAAACATGTCTTCCCTTTTGAGGGTTTCCTTATTTGCTTTTTGATTTCGGTTGTTCTGCTTTCTTTTTTCTCTTGAATGTTCCTTTGTGTTTCTCCCACAGTTGATTTCTTGCAAGATTTGCAAGGGGATTTCATAAATCACGTTTGATTTATTTTTGTCCCGTTCTGTTGTGTCCCTGGAGTGTACAAGCAGCTGTCTTATTTGTATGTAAGGCTTTACTGCTAAGGTTATTTTGTCTTTTTTCATGACATCACATTGACAATGTCTTATTCGATTGACTAAAGCTGGACTTTTCTAAAGCATTTGTTTGTTTTTTTGTCTCCGGTAGACGGCTTTCAAGGAAATCTTCCTGAGCAGCAGGAGTGGTCTTCCAGGATGGAGCAGGAAGAGGCACAGCCAGCGCAAACTAAGGAGGATGAGGAGTACCCACAACTTGAAGAGGACATTGAGGAGCCAGAGTTCATTCACATTAAAGAGGAAGATGAGGAGCCACTGCCCCAGCATATTAAGGAAGAAGGGGAGGAGCCACAATCCCAGCAAATTAAAGAAGAAGATGAGGAGCCACAGCACCCTCACATTAAAGAGGAGGAAGATGAGGTGCCAGATTCCCCCATGTCAAAGAGAAAAAGTCACAGCCCATCTACCTTAAAAATTAAGAGGATGAGCCACAAACCACCTCAAAATAAAGAAGAGGAGGAACACAACATGAGTCAAGATGGAGAGCATCTTGAAGGACTGGAGGAGGTTGATGTCACCAAGATGCCATTGACTGTTGTCATTGTGAAGAGTGAAGATGATGAGGGTGAAGGTGAGGAAAAGGGAGAGGCGGAGCCTCCAACTCCACACATGACAACAGAAGCTGATGGAGACCACTGTGGAGGATCACAAGCAGACAAGCTCTTCGCTCCACTATCAGATAGTGAGGACATAACGTCACACTCTCCTGACACTGATGATGAAGAAGATGATGACACTGATGATGAAGACTCTAAAGCTGACATGACATGTCACACTGACAACAAACACTTGAAGTGCTCTTACTGTGACAAAACCTTTAATCACCGTGGTCATCTGAAAACACACACGAGAACGCACACTGGAGAAAAACCATTCATGTGCTCAGTTTGCAGTAAAAGCTTCTCACGAAAGGCAAGTTTGAAAATACACACAAGAATACACACTGGAGAAAAACCATTCCTGTGCTCAGTTTGTAGTAAAAGATTCCCTCTAAAGCAACATTTGAAAGTACACATGAGAATGCACACTGGAGAAAAACCATTCCTGTGTTCAGTTTGTAATAAAAGATTCCCTCTCAAGCAACACTTGACGGGACACATGAGAATGCACACTGGAGAAAAACCTTTCATCTGTTCGGTTTGTGGTAAAGGTTTCGTGCGGAAATTCGATTTGAAATTACACACAAAAATCCACGCCGGAAACAAACCTTTCAAATGTTCGGTCTGCGGCAAAGGTTTTATACAAAACAGCGATCTGAAATTACACATGAGAACGCACACCGGAGACAAACCCTTCATGTGTTTAGTTTGTAATAAGAGATTCACTCAGAAAGGAAATTTGATGACACACACGAGAACACACACCGGAGAGAAAGTGTTGAGTTGCAGTGTGTGTGATGAAAAATTCTCATATAAGTACCAGTTCAAGAAACACACGTGTGCTGGTGAGAACAACAGTAGCAAATGAAGATGCAGGATTTGAAATAAACTGTGAAAACTTTAACTTTGACTTTCCAACATCAGCACATGTGACATGTGTGACATCATTGTGTGTGGAACACAATCTTGTTAATATGATTTTAACATTTATCGATTAGATTTGCTAGACCACTGTTTGTATGTGTATGTATGTATGTATGTATATGTATGTACAAATGTCTTTGAAAAGGTGTAAGCGGAAGCTTTCGTTTGACTGTGGAAATTAATTACGTGTCCCATGATGACACTGCCAAGTGGAAGCATGTAAATATTAAAAACAAGAGGACCTAAAATAGATCCTTGAGGGACACCACATGTGATTTGCTTGTATCCATACTTAGCAAGAATATTGTGTCTGAGGGATAGGAAGTGAACCACTTGTGAACAGTACCAGCAGGTGTTTGAGTCTATTTCAAAGAATGAAGTGATCTACTGGATCAAAGGCAGGACTAAGATCCAGTAGAACCAAGACTGACACTTTTTGAGGATCAACACCTAACCTGAGATAATTTACTATCTTTTGAAAGTGCTGACTCTGCTGTGGTTCACCTTATATACAGACTGGAAAGTCTCTAAAATATTACAATTATTTAAACATTATAACGCTGTTTAAACACCAGTTTTTCTTCAAATTTGACCTTAAACTGACCTGGATACTGTTCCATAACAGCAATTTATAATAGTCTCATCAAATATTGTAAAAAAAAAAAAGGGTGTCATGTGATGTAAAAGACATGTGGCACCAATTATTAGCAGTGAAGGAGGCCGATGAATTATATTTGAAGCTGATGTTTTTTAGTAAAACTTAACATATTAAATATTATAGCAGACTTCAACACTTTACTAGAATCTATTCTAAAGACGTATACGAATTTGAATAAATAAATATCTCCATGAAGTTTTGTATCTTTGAAATAATTTGTATCCCTTCCACGCAGACAGTCTGAAATAATTTTTATCCCTGAATGACGTCAACTGTGATGGATGAAAATACTCCAATACACAAGTGTTGATAGTTGATATTGACAGATGGCAACATTGGCTAGTGGGCAGCCTGGGACGGAGTCAGCTATCTGTTCCTGTCTGTGGCCGTGCTGCCCACCTCCAACAATGGCGGCCGATGGCTTGAGGCCACTGTGGTGTGTGTGGATGTTGAAATGGTCTTTTGGTTTGTTTCCTTGATGTAATTGTATGTGCAACATTTATATTATTGATTGCTCATTGGGTTTGACTTTTGTAGCTGTATGTAGAAACGACACAGCTGAAATGGCAGCTGGTTGCATCAGCTCTGTGCTCTCTTAATGTATTTGATGTATTTTTGGGGGTTTTTTACCTTATTTTTTGTGGACTTTTTCTATTTGCACAGCAACCACATAATTTGCCTACATCTCCCTAATATTGCTCAAATATGTCCCATTTTGCCAACCAATAACGCCGAGATCATTAGACATGCATTTTTTTACTTCTCGTCTTGTTTATTGTGACGTCTTATATTCTGGTCCCTCCATGTCCAGCAATAAAGGAATGCAGTTGGTACAAAATGTGGCTGCTAGACCAGTGGTTCTCAAATGGGGGTACGCGAACCCCTGGGGGTACTTGAAGGTATGCCAAGGGGTACGTGAGATTTTTTTTAAATGTCTGTCAAAAAGAACTGTGAAAAGAAATGCAACAATGCAATATTCAGTGTTGACAGCTAGATATTTTGTGGACATGTTCCATAAATATTGATGTTAAAGATGTATTTTTTTGTGAAGAAATGTTTAGAATTAAGTTCATGAATCCAAATGGATCTCTATTACAATCCCCAAAGAGGGCACTTTAAGTTGATGATTACTTCTATGTGTAGAAATCTTTATTTATAATTGAATCACTTGTTTATTTTTCAATAAGTTTTTAGGTATTTTTATATCTTTTTTTCCAAATAGTTCAAGAAAGACCACAACAAATGAGCAATATTTTGCACTGTTATACAATTTAATAAATCAGAAACTGATGACATAGTGCTGTATTTTACTTCTTTATCTGTTTTTTTCAACCAAAAATGCTTTGCTCTAATTAGGGGGTACTTGAATTTAAAAAATGTTCACAGGGGGTACATCGCTGAAAAAAGGTTGAGAACCACTGTGCTAGACTTTGGACAAGGACAAAAAAGTTTGATCATATTACGCCTATGCTGTATATACCTTTATATATACACACACACACACACACACACACACACATATATATATATATATATATATATATATATATATATATATATATATATATATATATATATATATATATATTTATATATATATATGTATGTATATGTAAGTATATATTTATATATATATGTGTATGTATGTATGTATATATATATATTTATATATGTATGTATATGTAAGTATATATTTATATATATATGTGTATGTATGTATGTATATATATATATATTTATATATATATGTGTATGTATGTATGTATATATATATATATGTATACATATATATATATATATATATGTATGTATATATATGTATGTATGTATATGTAAGTATATATTTATATATATATGTGTATGTATGTATGTATATATATATATATGTATATATATATATATATATGTATGTATATATATGTATGTATATATGTATATATATGTATATATGTATGTATGTGTATATATATATATGTATGTATATATATATATGTATGTATATCTGCCACCTTAACGTGGTAGAGGAGTTTGCGTGTCCCAATGATCCTAGGAGCTATGTTGTCCGGGGGCTTCCATGCCCCCTGGTAGGGTCTCCCAAGACAAACAGGTCCTAGGTGAGGGATCAGACAAAGAGCAGCTCGAAGACTTCTATGGAAATGCAAGAAACGAGACTCAGATTTCCCTCGCCCGGACGCGGGTCACCGGGGCCCCCCTCCGGAGCCAGGCCCGGAGTTGGGGCACGATGGCGAGCGCCTGGTGGCCGGGCCTGCCCCCATGGGGCCCGGCCGGGCACAGCCCGAAGAGGCAACGTGGGTCCCCCCTCCAATGGGCTCACCACCCATAGCAGGGGCCATAGAGGTCGGGTGCAATGTGAGCTGGGCGGTAGCCGAAGGCAGGGCACTTGGCGGTCCGATCCTTGGCTACAGAAGCTAGCTCTTGGGACGTGGAACGTCACCTCGCTGGGGGGGAAGGAGCCTGAGCTAGTGCGCGAGGTAGAGAAGTTCCGGTTGGATATAGTCGGACTCACCTCGACGCACAGCAAGGGCTCTGGAACCAGTTCTCTCGAGAGGGGCTGGACTCTCTTCCACTCTGGCGTTGCCAGCAGTGAGAGGCGACGGGCTGGGGTGGCAATTCTTGTTGCCCCCCGGCTCAGAGCCTGCATGTTGGAGTTCAACCCGGTGGACGAGAGGGTAGCTTCCCTCCGCCTTCGGGTGGGGGGACGGGTCCTGACTGTTGTTTGCGCTTACGCGCCAAACAGCAGCTCAGAGTACCCACCCTTTTTGGATTCACTCGAGGGAGTACTTGAGAGTGCTCCCCCGGATGATTCCCTCGTTCTACTGGGGGACTTCAACGCTCATATTGGCAACGACAGTGAAACCTGGAGAGGCGTGATTGGGAAGAATGGCCGCCCGGATCTGAACCCAAGTGGTGTTTTGTTATTGGACTTTTGTGCCCGTCACGGATTGTCCATAACGAACACCATGTTCAAGCATAAGGGTGTCCATGTGTGCACTTGGCACCAGGACACCCTAGGCCGCAGTTCTATGATCGACTTTGTAGTTGTGTCATCGGATTTGCGGCCTCATGTTTTGGACACTCGGGTGAAGAGAGGGGCGGAGCTTTCTACCGATCACCACCTGGTGGTGAGTTGGCTGCGATGGTGGGGGACGATGCCGGACAGACCTGGCAGGCCCAAACGCATTGTGAGGGTTTGCTGGGAACGTCTGGCAGAGTCTCCTGTCAGAGAGAGTTTCAATTCCCACCTCCGGAAGAACTTTGAACATGTCACGAGGGAGGTGCTGGACATTGAGTCCGAGTGGACCATGTTCCGCACCTCTATTGTCGAGGCGGCTGATTGGAGCTGTGGCCGCAAGGTAGTTGGTGCCTGTCGTGGCGGTAATCCTAGAACCCGTTGGTGGACACCGGCGGTGAGGGATGCCGTCAAGCTGAAGAAGAAGTCCTATCGGGTTCTTTTGGCTCATGGGACTCCTGAGGCAGCGGACAGGTACCGACAGGCCAAGCGGTGTGCGGCTTCAGCGGTCGCGGAGGCAAAAACTCGGACATGGGAGGAGTTCGGGGAAGCCATGGAAAACGACTTCCGGACGGCTTCGAAGCGATTCTGGACCACCATCCACCGCCTCAGGAAGGGGAAGCAGTGCACTACCAACACCGTGTATGGTGCGGATGGTGTTCTGCTGACCTCGACTGCGGAAGTTGTGGATCGGTGGAGGGAATACTTCGAAGACCTCCTCAATCCCACCAACACGTCTTCCTATGAGGAAGCAGTGCCTGAGGAATCTGTGGTGGGCTCTCCTATTTCTGGGGCTGAGGTTGCTGAGGTAGTTAAAAAGCTCCTCGGTGGCAAGGCCCCGGGGGTGGATGAGATCCGCCCGGAGTTCCTTAAGGCTCTGGATGCTGTAGGGCTGTCTTGGTTGACAAGACTCTGCAGCATCGCGTGGACATCGGGGGCAGTACCTCTGGATTGGCAGACCGGGGTGGTGGTTCCTCTCTTTAAAAAGGGGAACCGGAGGGTGTGTTCTAACTATCGTGGGATCACACTCCTCAGCCTTCCCGGTAAGGTCTATTCAGGTGTACTGGAGAGGAGGCTACGCCGGATAGTCGAACCTCGGATTCAGGAGGAACAGTGTGGTTTTCGTCCTGGTCGTGGAACTGTGGACCAGCTCTATACTCTCGGCAGGGTCCTTGAGGGTGCATGGGAGTTTGCCCAACCAGTCTACATGTGCTTTGTGGACTTGGAGAAGGCATTCGACCGTGTCCCTCGGGAAGTCCTGTGGGGAGTGCTCAGAGAGTATGGGGTTTCGGACTGTCTGATTGTGGCGGTCCGCTCCCTGTATGATCAGTGTCAGAGCTTGGTTCGCATTGCCAGCAGTAAGTCGGACACGTTTCCGGTGAGGGTTGGACTCCGCCAAGGCTGCCCTTTGTCACCGATTCTGTTCATAACTTTTATGGACAGAATTTCTAGGCGCAGTCAAGGCGTTGAGGGGATCCGGTTTGGTGGCTGCAGGATTAGGTCTCTGCTTTTTGCAGATGATTTGGTCCTGATGGCTTCATCTGGCCAGGATCTTCAGCTCTCACTGGATCGGTTCGCAGCTGAGTGTGAAGCGACTGGGATGAGAATCAGCACCTCCAAGTCCGAGTCCATGGTTCTCGCCCGGAAAAGGGTGGAGTGCCATCTCCGGGTTGGGGAGGAGATCTTGCCCCAAGTGGAGGAGTTCAAGTACCTCGGAGTCTTGTTCACGAGTGAGGGAAGAGTGGATCGTGAGATCGACAGGCGGATCGGTGCGGCGTCTTCAGTAATGCGGACGCTGTATCGATCCGTTGTGGTGAAGAAGGAGCTGAGCCGGAAGGCAAAGCTCTCAATTTACCGGTCGATCTACGTTCCCATCCTCACCTATGGTCATGAGCTTTGGGTTATGACCGAAAGGACAAGATCACGGGTACAAGCGGCCGAAATGAGTTTCCTCCGTCGGGTGGCGGGGCTCTCCCTTAGAGATAGGGTGAGAAGCTCTGTCATCCGGGGGGAGCTCAAAGTAAAGCCGCTGCTCCTCCGCATCGAGAGGAGCCAGATGAGGTGGTTCGGGCATCTGGTCAGGATGCCACCCGAGCGCCTCCCTAAGGAGGTGTTTAGGGCATGTCCGACCGGTAGGAGGCCACGAGGAAGACCCAGGACACGTTGGGAAGACTATGTCTCCCGGCTGGCCTGGGAACGCCTCGGGATCCCCCGGGAGGAGCTGGACGAAGTGGCTGGGGAGAGGGAAGTCTGGGCTTCCCTGCTTAGGCTGCTGCCCCCGCGACCCGACCTCGGATAAGCGGAAGAAGATGGATGGATGGATGGATGGATGTATATATATGTATATATGTATATGTATATATATATGTATGTATGTATGTATATATATGTATGTATGTATGTATGTATGTATGTATATATATATATATATATATATATATATATATATATATATATATATATATATATATATATATATATATATATATATATGTATGTATGTATGTATGTATATATATATATATATATATATATATATATATATATATATATATATATATATATATATATATAACTAAAGGGTTTAACGCCATCTTGCTGATTGTATTGTACCTAATGTTCGGTACGGAAATTTAGGTTCCAAAAACGCGGGCTTATTAGTGACCCTCTGAGCTCCTCAAAAAAGCCTGAAGGCTATGGAGTGTTTTCTATTGGGGCTCCAGTACTCTGGAATGTTCTACCACCAATAGTTCGAGACGTTAGCTCAGTAGAAGCAATCAAGTCCCGTCTTAAAATTCACTTCTATATTCTAGCTTGTGCATACACGGATCCTGTTTAGACCAGTTGACCTGCTGCTTCTCTGTTTTGACCCAGAGGACACCAGGTGGTCAGGGATCATTTCTGGAGAGGTTGCAGTCTGGAGGACTGGGTGAAGAATTGTTTAATTATTTATTTTATTTTGACATTGCTTCAAGTTGTTGTGCACTGGGGATTAGATCGTAAACTTGTTTTTTTTTCTTGAGTGTGATGCCATGTTTGTTGCAGATATTTGAAAGAATATCTGCAAGTCAGAGTTCATACAGGACCCCCAAACATAGCTGGCCCTGTCTATGCCTGTAACAGTTGAGTTGTTTCGTTTTATTGACATATTGTTTCAGGTGTTTTTGCATTGGGGATGAGATTGTCATGTCTGACTTCCACTCCGCAGCAGTAGGTGGCGGTAATGCACCATTAAGAACGCCAAACACTAAACAGAAGTACGTCGTCCTTGCGCATGCGCCTACTGAGCCGCTTCCGGTAGGCCGAGCACTCGTGTAGAGACGAGCGACATAGTGTGGTCTATATGTTTGTGGTCATTCCTGCATTTATAGCTTTCTACTTATTTGTTTATCGCACCACTAACTACACTTTTGTTAATTTTTCTTGTCAGGATAAACTCGCCTCAGTGAACTGACGCTTTTCAGGCTAGCTTAGCTCGCTAGTTAGCTTAGCGTGCTAGTTAGCTTAGCTTGCTAGCCGCGGAAGTTATCAACACATCGCTAAGCAGAGAAAATGTGTAAAGTACAAATGTTGAGAGTGTTGGTGAATCAGCGACTAAATGAGGCTGTGGAAGAAATATTTGTAGTGTTGGAAAGAACGATAGCAGAGTACGAAGATGAACTTTCCCGAACAAAAGAGGAGAAGGAGCGACAACGTCAACTACTGGACGCTGTTTTCAAGAAGCTGCCGAGAACAGGTTTGTTTACTTCTTACTCTCACATGTTTACTAACTTTATATTTGTTAGCAGAGATGTGTTGACAGTAGTCCTCGCGTGGTAAACTCTCTGAGGCCTCGGTTAGCTTTATGTTACCATCTCTTATGTTAACGGGTCGGTTTTGACCCATGTCTTAAATCAGCTGTAAAATACACTAAAAACAATTATATAGCATCCAATTTGTTTCTCATCTCTTGGTTACCTTGTTAGGCTTCCTTATCCATGAAAATATTGGTTTTAAATTAAAACCAATATTTTCATGGATATTATCCGATGTTATCGGCCGATAAATGCTTTAAAATGTAATATCGTATTATCGGTATCGGTTTCAAAATTATCAATATCGGTTTCAAAAAGTAACATTTATGACTTTTTAAAACGCCGCTGTGTACACGGACGTAGGGAGAAGTACAGAGTGCCAACAAACCTTAAAGCAGGGGTCACCAACCTTTTTGAAACCGAGAGCTACTTCTTGGGTACTGATTAATGCGAAGGGCTACTAGTTTCCATCCATCCATTTCCTACCGCTTATTCCCTTTGGGGTCGGGGGGGGCGCCTGTCTCAGCTACAATCGGGCGGAAGGCGGGTACACCCTGGACAACTCTCCACCTCATCGCAGGGGCTACTAGTTTGATACACACTTAAATAAATTGCCAGAAATAGCCAATTTGCTCAATTTACCTTTAACTCTATGTTATTATTAATAATTAATGATATTTATCTTTGTGGAAACACTGATCATCTTAATGATTCCTCACAATAAATATATATAGAAACAGATAAATATCAATATGCAACACTTTATTTTTATATTTTCTCTAAGTGCACATTTTTCAAATTGAACATTTTCAAATGATCACTTCTAAGACAGTCTTGTGAAATCACAATATCCCATTTTAACTAGCTAGCCACTAAAATTTGTTTAAGAAATCATGAATTACCATGTTTGTACAAATAATAACTCATGTAAAACACAAAAGTCAACTCTCAAATTTTTAAATAAAACATGTCACACTTTGAACTGGACACCAAATCTGTTTTCTGTTTCTTTGTCAGTTAGTGAAGACCAAGTCTTTAAAATATTTTCTTGGATTTTCAAATTCTATTTGAGTTTTGTTGAGCAAAGCGAGACCAGCTTGCTAGTAAATAAATAAACATTTAAAAATAGAGGCAGCTCACTGGTAAGTGCTGCTATTTGAGCTATTTTTAGAACAGGCCAGCGGGCTACTCATCTGGTCCTTACGGGCTACCTGGTGCCCGCGGGCACCGCGTTGGTGACCCCTGCCTTAAAGGCACTGTCTTTGCGTGCCGGCACAGTTACACAATATATACGGCTTTTCACATACACAAGTGAATGCAAAGCATACTTGGTCAGCAGCCATACAGGTCACACTGAGGGTGGACGTATAAACAACTTTAACACTGTTACAAAGATGCGCCACACTGTGAACCCACACCAAACAAGAATGACAAACACATTTCGGGAGAACATCCGCACCGTAACACAACTTAAACACAACAAAACAAATACCCAGAACCCCTTGCAGCACTAACTCTTCCGGGACGCTACAATATACACCCCCGTTACTCCCTACCCAAAACCCAGACACCCCAACCCCGCCCACCTCTACCTCCTCATACTCTCTCAGGGAGATCATGTCCCAAATTCCAAGCTGCTGTTTTGAGGCATGTTAAAAAAAATAATGCACTTTGTGACTTCAATAATAAATATGGCAGTGCCATGTTGGCATTTTTTTCCATAACTTGAGTTGATTTATTTTGGAAAAGGAGGACTCTTGATATCATATGAAAGGTCTGAAGTGACATTGTTGCCCGAAATATTTCTGCCTGTCGATGCGTCCCAGAGACTATCAGTGGCCTCATTGCAGGATCTGTACACTCCAGCAATAGGAAGAACACCAATATAAGCATCCAGGTATTCCTCATCCATGTCTTTCCACATGTGTCCATCGACTTTTTTTCCTTCAAGGTTTGTCATGGCAATGATGACTCTTTTTAGTGACAATGGCATAAATAGCTCAAAACATGTCTTGATGTCAGTGACTCTCGTCACAGCAAGCCTTGAGATTCCAGGGGTCATTTTGATGACATTTGCAGCAGCTATGTAAATCATGAGGTACTGAGCTCCAACAGATCTTACCATTTTTGGACTTGAATCTTTCAGCGGGAGTAGCTTCACCACCGGTGACCTCCTCATCAGACTCATCAGATGTGTCTGTGTCTTCTGGATGATACTCCACATTGACTTCCTCCTCAAAAACCTGTTCATCCGTATCACTATGCTGCTCTGTGTCCTCTCCCTCTTTTTCACTAAAAATATTATCCAGAACTTCTCTCACTGTAAATCTTTTTTTCATTTTTGCATGCTGCAAATTGGAGATGTGGCGGCAAGGCGTAGTGGGTAGAGCAACCGTGCCAGAAACCTGAGGGTTGCAGGTTCGCTCCCCGCCTCTTACCATCCACAAATCGCTGCCGTTGTGTCCTTGGGTGGGACACTTCACCCTTTGCCCCCGGTGCCACTCACACCGGTGAATTGAATGATGAATGATAGGTGGTGGTCGGAGGGGCCGTTGGCGCAAATTGCAGCCACTCTTCCGTCAGTCTACCCCAGGGCAGCTGTGGCTATGAAAGTAGCTTACCACCACCAGGTGTGAATGATTGATGGGTTCTACATGTAAAGCGACTTTGGGTACTTAGAAAAGCGCTATATAAATCCCAGTTATTGTTATTATTATTATTATGTGCACTCTGCAAGGCACCAACTCTATACTGAATTGACCTCACATGTCTGGACATGCCCGTCTTTGTTTGTTTTTGTACTGGATAACAAGGTAAAATGAGCATCCCCTAAAGCTCACATGATTGGGAGAGGAGCTGGCTGTCAGTGTGTTCAGTTTTTGCTCTAATTATTGCTTTATAATCTTATTTTTATAACTGGGTCAAAACCGACCCTAACAACACCAAGGTCATAATTTCAACCAGAGCATTTTATAATTTAGTGAGAGAGACATTTTTTTTTATTTTGTTGAAAAAGAGGTTCCTGACAAAGTCAAAAAGCCTTGATGCAAAAAAAATAAATTTATGTGGTTCTTTTAGGCATTTCAAAACTAAAACGGGTCGGTGCCGACCTTAACACAAGATGAAGGTTAAATTAACAGGACTTGTTCTTTCTCGATAGGTAGTACAGACAACTTAGTCACCACAGAACACTGCCGGCTAGTGGTCATTGTGAGAATGACACGAGAGAACACAATAGGGAAACCTCACGATATTTCGTCATTAACACAAAAGAACACTTGAAAAACACTTTGTCGTTTAAAAAAACAGAATAGGAAAAATGACAATGGAATATTGTTTTTATTTGAATAGAGACAATACAGTTCAAAGGAGTTCCAAAACAATGAATGCAACTGCACAGTGTCTATAGCTAATGCTAATTTACATCCTTAACATAACATATTTTTTATATATATATATATATATATACACATACATACACACACACATATATATATATATATATATATATATATATACACACATACATACACACACACATATATATATATATATATATATACATATGTATATATACATATGTATATATATATACACATACATACACACACACACATATATATATAAATATACATATGTATATATATATATAAATATACATATGTATATATATATATATATATGCCATCCATCCATCCATCTTCTTCCGCTTATCCGAGGTCGGGTCGCGGGGGCAGCAGCTTAAGCAGGGAAGCCCAGACTTCCCTCTCCCCAGCCACTTCATCCAGCTCCTCCCGGGGGACCCCGAGGCGTTCCCAGGCCAGCCGGGAGAGATAGTCTTCCCAGCGTGTCCTGGGTCTTCCCCGTGGCCTCCTACCGGTCGGACGTGCCCGAAACACCTTCCTAGGGAGGCGTTCGGGTGGCATCCTGACCAGATGCCCGAACCACCTCATCTGGCTCCTCTCGATGTGGAGGAGCAGCGGCTTTACTTTGAGCTCCCCCCGAATGACAGAGCTTCTCACCCTATCTCTAAGGGAGAGCCCCGCCACTCGGCGGAGGAAACTCATTTCGGCCGCTTGTACCCGTGATCTTGTCCTTTCGGTCATGACCCAAAGCTCATGACCATAGGTGAGGATGGGAACGTAGATCGACCGGTAAATCGAGAGCTTTGCCTTCCGGCTCAGCTCCTTCTTCACCACAACGGATCGATACAGCGTCCGCATTACTGAAGACGCCGCACCGATCCGCCTGTCGATCTCACGATCCACTCTTCCCCCACTCGTGAACAAGACTCCGAGGTACTTGAACTCCTCCACTTGGGGCAAGATCTCCTCCCCAACCCGGAGATGGCACTCCACCCTTTTCCGGGAGAGAACCATGGACTCGGACTTGGAGGTGCTGATTCCCATATATACAGGTAAAAGCCAGTAAATTAGAATATTTTGAAAAACTTGATTTATTTCAGTAATTGCATTCAAAAGGTGTAACTTGTACATTATATTTATTCATTGCACACAGACTGATGCATTCAAATGTTTATTTCATTTAATTTTGATGATTTGAAGTGGCAACAAATGAAAATCCAAAATTCCGTGTGTCACAAAATTAGAATATTGTGTAAGGCTAATACAAAAAAGGGATTTTTAGAAATGTTGGCCAACTGAAAAGTATGAAAATGAAAAATATGAGCATGTACAATACTCAATACTTGGTTGGAGCTCCTTTTGCCTCAATTACTGCGTTAATGCGGCGTGGCATGGAGTCGATGAGTTTCTGGCACTGCTCAGGTGTTATGAGAGCCCAGGTTGCTCTGATAGTGGCCTTCAACTCTTCTGCGTTTTTGGGTCTGGCATTCTGCATCTTCCTTTTCACAATACCCCACAGATTTTCTATGGGGCTAAGGTCAGGGGAGTTGGCGGGCCAATTTAGAACAGAAATACCATGGTCCGTAAACCAGGCACGGGTAGATTTTGCGCTGTGTGCAGGCGCCAAGTCCTGTTGGAACTTGAAATCTCCATCTCCATAGAGCAGGTCAGCAGCAGGAAGCATGAAGTGCTCTAAAACTTGCTGGTAGACGGCTGCGTTGACCCTGGACCTCAGGAAACAGAGTGGACCGACACCAGCTGGACTGCTGCTGAGTGGTCCAAAGTCATGTTTTCTGACGAAAGCAAATTTTGCATTTCCTTTGGAAATCGAGGTCCCAGAGTCTGGAGGAAGACAGGAGAGGCACAGGATCCACGTTGCCTGAAGTCTAGTGTAAAGTTTCCACCATCAGTGATGGTTTGGGGTGCCATGTCATCTGCTGGTGTCGGTCCCCTCTGTTTCCTGAGATCCAGGGTCAACGCAGCCGTCTACCAGCAAGTTTTAGAGCACTTCATGCTTCCTGCTGCTGACCTGCTCTATGGAGATGGAGATTTCAAGTTCCAACAGGACTTGGCGCCTGCACACAGCGCAAAATCTACCTGTGCCTGGTTTACGGACCATGGTATTTCTGTTCTAAATTGGCCCGCCAACTCCCCTGACCTTAGCCCCATAGAAAATCTGTGGGGTATTGTGAAAAGGAAGATGCAGAATGCCAGACCCAAAAACGCAGAAGAGTTGAAGGCCACTATCAGAGCAACCTGGGCTCTCATAACACCTGAGCAGTGCCAGAAACTCATCGACTCCATGCCACGCCGCATTAACGCAGTAATTGAGGCAAAAGGAGCTCCAACCAAGTATTGAGTATTGGACATGCTCATATTTTTCATTTTCATACTTTTCAGTTGGCCAACATTTCTAAAAATCCCTTTTTTGTATTAGCCTTAAGTAATATTCTAATTTTGTGACACACGGAATTTTGGATTTTCATTTGTTACCACTTCAAATCATCAAAATTAAATGAAATAAACATTTGAATGCATCAGTCTGTGTGCAATGAATAAATATAATGTACAAGTTACACCTTTTGAATGCAATTACTGAAATAAATCAAGTTTTTCAAAATATTCTAATTTACTGGCTTTTACCTGTATATGTATGTGTATATGTATATATATATATATATATATATATATATATATATATATATATATATATATATATATATATATATGTATGTATGTATGTATGTATATACATACATATATATATATATATATATATATATATATATATATATATATATATATATATATATATATATTAAGGGCTGCAACAACTAATCGACTAAATCGATTAAAATCGATTATAAAAATAGTTGTCGATTCATTTAGTCATCGATTCGTTGGATCTATGCTATGCGCATGCGCAGAGGCTACTTTTTTTATTTTTATTTTTTTATATATTTTTTTATAAACCTTTATTTATAAACTGCAACATTTACAAACAGCTGAGAAACAATAATCACAATAAGTATGGTGCCAGTATGCTGTTGTTTTTTTTCAATAAAATACTGGAAAGGATAGAAATGTAGTTTCTCTTTTATCCGATTATTAATCAATTAATAGACGTAATAATCGACAGATTAATCGGTTATCAAATTAGTTGTTAGTGCAGCTCTAATACATATATACACACACATATATATATATATATATATATATATATATATATATATGTATGTGTGTGTGTGTGTGTGTGTGTGTGTGTGTGTGTGTGTGTGTGTGTATATATATAAATATGTGTGTGTGTATATGTATATATATATATATATATATATATATATGCATATACAGTGAAATAAAAAAGAAGGTAGGACCTAAAAAAAAGTACAACTACATTAATGTGTGCAGTTTTGATTTCCCTTTAGCTAACATTTCAACTTTGTTTTGAACAGATTCACATCTGACATTAAAGCAGCAGCAGAATCGAAAAACAAGTTGACTTTATACGCTTAATTGTGTTTCATTGTATCTATTAAACCATGTACAATTGTATTTACAATCCGCAAAGTATGTGAAAACATACAGACGTTCTAAACATCACAATACGCCATAAATTCAGTCAGCCATTTTAAATATTCCTCTCCGAATACCGTCAGCTATTTTAGGAGAGTAACGCTTTTGCACTCTGACCACATTATTAGATCAGTCATACTGGAAATATGCAAACATTGGAAAGAGATTTGGTTTTTATCATTTAGAATCCTTATGTAAGACAATAACACATGACAACAGAGACTCTTACCAGGAGGACTTTGAGTTGGATACGCAGACACGGTACCGTGAGTACGCTTCCAAACATTTGATCGCTTGCCTGTACGTGTGTGCCGCTATGTGCATGTCACGTAAATAATTCAATGTACACACCCTGATGATCATCTTGTGTGATGACTGTATTATGATGATAGTATATACAATAGTATATATCTGTATCATGACAAGTTGAAAAACTTATTTGGGTGTTACCATTTAGTGGTCAATTGTATGGAATATGTACTTCACTGTGCAACCTACTAATAAAAGTCTCAAAAAGTCTCACATACGTAACTTTGGGGACTTTGGGGAAATATATGTGCTGTATGAACTTTGGGGAGGTGAACAGTACTTTGGGCTGTGGGATTGAGTGTGTTGTGCAGGTGTTTGAGTTGTATTGGCGGGTTATATGGACGGGAGGGGGGAGGTGTTTGTTATGCGGGATTAATTTGTGGCATATTAAATATAAGCCTGGTTGTGTTGTGGCTAATAGAGTATATATATGTCTTGTGTTTATTTACTGTTTTAGTCATTCCCAGCTGAATATCAGGTCCCACCCGCCTCTCACAGCATCTTCCCTATCTGAATCGCTCCCACTGCCCTCTAGTCCTTCACTCTCACTTTCCTCATCCACGAATCTTTCATCCTCGCTCAAATTAATGGGGAAATCGTCGCTTTCTCGGTCCGAATCGCTCTCGCTGCTGGTGGCCATGATTGTAAACAATGTGTAGATGTGAGGAGCTCCACAACCTGTGACGTCACGCTACTCGTCTGCTACTTCCGGTAGAGGCAAGGCTTTTTTATCAGCGACCAAAAGTTGCGAACTTTATCGTCGATGTTCTCTACTAAATCCTTTCAGCAAAAATATGGCAATATCGCGAAATGATCAAGTATAACACATAGACTGGACATGCTATCCCCGTTTAAATAAGAAAATCGCATTTCAGTAGGCCTTTAACTTGGGCACACATATCTATACCTTTGGCAGTTTTAAGCCAGTAATTTCCAGGAGTTATCTCACCCGCTGAGACGCTTACTTAATGTGTTGCCTTCATTATAACACTTACATAGGGCTTTTAACTTTTTGCGGCTCCAGACAGATTTGTTTTTTGTATTTTTGGTCCAATATGGCTCTTTCAACATGTTTGGTTGCCGACCCCTGAACTAGACCCACCCAAACAAAGCAAAAATGTCTCCCACGTGTTCCTTTTTAAGGTTTCCCCATTTTTTAAGGTTTCCTTATTTGCTTTTTCTTTTTGGTTTCTTGCTCTTCTTTCTCTTTTTGATTTGCCCACACTGTATTCAAGATTCAAGATGCTTTATTGTTGTCCATTCTTTAACATGTACAAGACACATAAGAACTGTAATTTCATTTTCGGCACAGTCCCACTAAGAGCGGACATACGTTACAAGGGGACAAGACGGGACCGCCAACGGATCAGCCACTTACGGCGCTCCTTAAAAAAGGTGACATTGGGAAAGGGGGAAGAGTAAAAAAAATATCAGTCTAAGGCTGGACCCTCAGGAGGGGTCCAGACTGAGTTCGAGGAAAAAACCTCACATAGCATAGCACACATAAACATGATACATGTAATCACAACAACTCGCAACAGAGGGGGGCGGGGGGTTAGGGCCCTGGAGGCCGGCGTGCTGCTGTAAAGCGCTACTCAGCCATCCACAACCCCGGAGGAATTAAGCAGTGGTGAAGGCGTTGATTGGGGGAGGGGCGGGTGCGTGCATGTATGCCCAATTAACTTGGGTGAGATGTTGAAATGTTTTTGTGGACTGGGGCCGATCTCAAAGTTCGACACCAGGTGTTGTTGAAAAAAAGGAAGGTCAAAAGCGTCCATCGTTGAGGAGTCCTCGGGGGAGTTCTTCAGAACAGCCTGTTCCTGATAGCATCAAGGCCATTCGAGGGAGTCAAATCGTAGATTAAGATGTTGTTTTCTTCGAGCAGTCAAAACAATGACCTGCCTGCTCTGTGTGTCTCTGCTGGATCTCTCAAATTCAATTGAATTCTTCCTTCTCAGCAAGCTTCTCCAAGATGAGATCCATTTTGCGATTCAAATCAGAAATCGCCCCAGTCTGTGTTCCTACAGCTCGACCCAAACCTTCCATTGCGATGAACAGCCGTTGGGCTCCTTGAGTGGCTGCCATCGTCTTCCGAATTTGACGATACACCAGAGCAATGCCCAGCCCAATCAGCAGGTGCCCCGCGATCACGGTTCCAAATAGGTAGATGTCTTCCACTTCCTCGATGGAAAGGACTGAGAGGCACATGAGTCTCCATTTATCTCAGGAATCTCTCACGTACCCTGCAGCAATGGTTCCATCAGGGCAGCCAGGCTCCCCCGAACCTCTTTTCCTTGTCGAAAAGACTTTGTCAATTGCGTCGAGAGTCCAGCTGATCATATCCATGTTTGATATTTAGATTTGAGGACAGCGCAAAGAAAGAAGCTTCAAAAAGTTCGGACAAGACAAGGACACAAGAAAGCAAGCAGGGAAGGAGGGAGCGGAGAAAAATGCGACCGCCCTCACCAAGAGGCAAGACAAAAAATTCCTTCAAAGATTTGCACAAGATTCCGTAAAAACAATTTGTATCCTGTTCTGTTTTGTCCTTCGGGTGTATGAGAAGCTCTCTTTTTTATATGTAAAGCTTTACTGCTCAGGTTATTTTGTATTTTTTCATGACTTGTTTTATTACTTCTGTTATCCCTGGACAAGGACATGGTCTTTTTTCATTGACTAAAGCTGGACTTTTCTAAAGCGTTTGTTTGTTTTCTTGTCTCCGACAGACGGCTTTGAAGAAAATCTTCCGTGGCAGCAGGAGTGGTCTTCCAGGATGGAGCAGGAAGAGGCACAGCCAGCGCAAACTAAGGGGGATGAGGAGTACCCACAACCCCCTTACCTTAAAGAGGACATGAAGGAGCCTCAGCTCATTCACATTGAAGAGGAAGATGAGGAGCCACTACCCCAGCATATTAAGGAGGAAGGGGAGGAGCCACAGCACCCTCACATTAAAGAGGAGGAAGATGAGGTGCCAGATTCCCCCATGTCAAAGAGAAATAGTCAAAGCCCATCTACCTTAAAAATTAAGAGGATGAGCCACAAACCCCCTCAAAATAAAGAAGAGGAGGAACACAGCATTAGTCAAGACGGAGAGCGTCTTAAAGGACTGGAGGAGGTTGATGTCACCAAGATGCCATTGACCGTTGTCATTGTGAAGAGTGAAGACGATGAGGGTGAAGGTGAGGAGAAGGGAGAGGTGGAGCCTCCAACTCCACACATGACAACAGAAGCTGATGGAGACCACTGTGGAGGATCACAAGCAGACAAGCTCTTCGCTCCACTATCAGATAGTGACGACATAACGTCACACTCTCCTGACACTGATGATGAAGAAGATGATGACACTGAGGATGAAGACTCTAAAGCTGACATGACACGTCACACTGACAACAAACACTTGAAATGCTATTGCTGTGACAAAACGTTTAAATACCCATGTCATCTGAAAACACACATGAGAACGCACACTGGAGAAAAACCATTCATGTGCTCAGTTTGCAGCAAAAGCTTCGCACGAAAGCAGCTTTTGAAATTACACATGAGACTGCACACTGGTGAAAAAACATTATTGTGCTCCGTTTGTAGTAAAAGATTCCCTACAAAGCAAAGTTTGAGATTACACATGAGAATGCACACTGGAGAAAAACCATTCGTGTGTTCAGTTTGTAATAAGAGATTCACTCAGAAAGGAAATTTGATGAGACACGAGAACACACATCGGAGAGAAAGTGTTGAGTTGCAGTGTGTGTGATGAAAGATTCTCATATACCATGTGGTCAGAAGTTTACATACACTTGTAAAGAACATAATGTCATGGCTGTCTTCAGTTTCCAATAATTTCTTCAACTCTAATTTTTTTGTGATAGAGTGATTGGAGCACATACTTGTTGGTCACATGAAACATTCATTAAGTTTGGTTCTTTTATGAATTTATTATGAGTCTACTGAAAATGTGAGCAAATGTGCTGGGTCAAAAGTATACATACAGCAATGTTAATATTTGCTTACATGTCCCTTGGCAAGTTTCACTGCAATAAGGCGCTTTTGGTAGCCATCCACAAGCTTCTGCTTGAATTCTTGACCACTCCTCTTGACAAAATTGGTGCAGTTCAGCTAAATGTGTTGGTTTTCTGACATGGACTTGTTTCTTCAGCATTGTCCACACGTTGAAGTCAGGACTTTCATTCATTCTAAAATGTTAATTCTAGCCTGATTTAGCCATTCCTTTACCATGTTTGACGTGTGTTTGGGGTCATTGTCCTTTTGGAACACCCAACTGCGCTCAAGACCCAACCTCCGGGCTGATGATTTTAGGTTGTCCTGAAGAATTTGGAGGTAATCCTCCTTTTTCATTGTCCCATTCACTCTCTGTAAAGCACCAGTTCCATTGGCAGCAAAACAGGCCCAGAGCATAATACTACTACCACCATGCTTGGTGGTAGGTTTGGTGTTCCTGGGATTAAAAGCCTCACCTTTTCACCTCCAAGCATATTGCTGGGTATTGTGGCCAAACAGCTCAATTTTTGTTTCATCTGACATCACATGGACAAAGATAAGACCTTCCGGAGGAAAGTTCTGTGGTCAGATGAAACAAAAATGGAGCTGTTTGGCCACAAAACACAGCAATATGTTTGGAGGAGAAAAGGTGAGGCCTTTTGATCCCAGGAACACCATGCCTACCGTCAAGCATGGTGGTGGTCGTATTATGCTCTGGGCCTGTTTTGCTGCCAATGGAACCCAGCCGATTTGGTCACATTTTCAGTAGACCCATGATAAATTCATAAAAGAACCAAACTTCATGAATGTTTTTTCATGAAACACAAGTGTGCTGGTGAGAACACCTGCAGCAAATGAAGATGCAGGATGTCACATGGTTGATGCAGGTGATCACATCTGCTGTACAGATTTAATTTACAAAAGAATGGTTGGATACGTCTCTTGTTGCCTTATTTGCATTTGACTTTATTAAATGTTTGAATGGGTAGTACGGTGGCGCAGTGGTCTTTCTTTATGGAGTTTGCATATTGCCCCGTGACTGCGTGGGTTCTCTCCGGGTACTACGGATTCTTCTTCCCACCTCCAACGACACACACCTGGGAAAAAGCGGTTTGGCATCACTATTTAGTCCCTAGTGTGAATTTTGTCTATCTGTGTTGGCCCTGCGATGAGTTGGCGACTTGTCCAGGGTGTACCCTGCTTTCCGCCTGAGTATAGCTGGGATAGGCTCCAGCACCCCGCGACCCAAAGGGGTACATGCGGTAGATGGAAATGTTTGGATATATTTAGTGTTCGGGGCAGGAGGGGAAGAGGAGACAGAGAGATAACAAATACAGTATATGAAAATATGATACCAGTAATTACAAAGAAAAACTAATTAGTGAAGTAGATGGTAATGACAACAAATATTATTACACAACAATTGAAACAAAACACCAATAGAAATAACAATATTGAACTAGAAGAGGTCATTCCTGAAGGAATTGCGTGTGAATGTAGTATGGATGTAAGAATAGTTTGAATGTTGGAATGGTTTAAATGTTGAAGAGTTTGAATTTCCAGGAAAACCTTAATTTGGTTTGAAACTTAGAAAAATGTCCAATTCATTTCAATCGGAATTTCATGGAAATGTGGGAATTTAGGGAAGAAAGGGATTTTTTTTTTTTAAATGCTAAAAAAATGTTAATGTTCTGAATGAGTGACGGTCGGTTGTTGGTGTTGGAATTTTCATATCGGCCGAGAAATGTTGAAGTAGTAACATGTTGAATTGAAAAATGGCATTACGGAATTTCGGGAAAATCTGGAATTTTTGTCCTAATTAGAGGAATGCTTGGACGGTGGAACGGTTGAAATGCGTTGAAAAATGTGAAAGGAGTAGTCGCCAGAAAAAAGGGTGAAAATTGTCAGAGTTTGTAGGTGCCGAACCCCAAGATGCAGAGAAGGCGGAAGGCATTGTGCAAGAAAACATGATTTAATTAAACACTAAGGCAAAACAACAAACAAAAGGGTAATAACAAAAGGCGCGCACAAGGCGGAGAACAAACTTGGTTATGAACTAAAATAGCACAGAGGCTAACTTTGGACAAGAAACAAAAACACTTACTGTGACACGAAGGAACTAGGACATGAGCAGAGTGAAACAAAAGTAGACAGAGCTACATTGACAAGTATTAAGACAGGTAGTAATGACAATGACAATGACAATAATCCAGCACTGACTGGAGGGGAAGGCAGGTTTAAATAGCAGCTGGCTGATTGACACCAGGTGTGGCCAGGTGCCAATCAGCCACAGCTGAGGGGAAGCAGCACTCAGGGAGACAATCAGGAAATTAAGACAAAATAAAAGCGCTGACAGAAAACTAAGACAAACGCAGAGGAAAAACTAAAACACAGTCAAACTGTCAGGGACATGCCTGACAAAAATAGGGCTATGGAAAACCAGAAATGATGGAAAATCCTGGAATTGTTTGGAACTTGGAAAAAGAGTAGTTTGAATGTCCAGAATGGTGGAATATGTTGAAGGTGGAATGGTTTGAATAGTTCGAAAAAAAAGTGGAAATGGTGGAAGTTTGAAAAATGGCCAATTCATTTTGAATGGGGAAAAATGTCCCGGAAAACCTGGAATTCTGGGAAATCTGGGAATGTGTCAAGGGAAAGCCCGCGATTCCTGAATAGGCTGAACAGTTTGAAGTTGGAACGATTTAAATCGGGTGAAAAATGTGGAAGGTAGAGCGCGACAAAGTCTGGAGAAGAAGAAGAAGTTGAATAATAAATATGAATGTTGGTGTAGAAAAGCATATGTGTGAATGTTTTGGAGCACTCACACAATAACGATGATGAAACAGTACTTACCATATTGTACAGATGTATAAACACAAGTGTGCGTACAAAAAAAACTAAACGGTTTAGCACCATCTTACCTTGCTCTGGAATGTTCTACCGCCAATAGTTTGAGACAGTCGCTCAATAGAAGCAGTCAAGTCCTGTCTTAAAACTCACTTCTATACTCTAGCTTGTGCATAGATGGATCCTGTTTAGACCAGTTGACCTGCCGCTCCTCTGCTTTGTCCCTCCCCCTGCCTGGAGAGAACACCAGGTGGTCAGGAATCATTTCTGGAGAGGTATAGCAGTCTGGAGGAGGTGCTAACTGAGCAGAGTTGTGATCCAAGGAGAATCAGTCTTCCACCCTGACTATTTGATGGCTTCCGGGTGGACTGGACTCTCACAATATCTATTCATGAAAAGAAGGATCACAGATTTAGAATAAAACACTTTATTGTCATTAAACATGAGAGCATGGTCAAAATACAGCTACTCTGTTAATATATAAGTAGACATGAGTTAACAATGTGTTAAAATGATGTGGGTGAAGGCTTGTTTAATTGTGTGAATGCTCCCAAACATTCACAGACATATGGTTTTCTACACCAAAATTCATCTATTCTTCTTCTTCTTCTCCAGATTTTGCAGCACTCTACCTTCCACATTTTTCATCCGATTCAAACCGTTTCACCTTCAACACATTCAATTAATCCTGGAAATTCAAACAACCATTTTTACACCTTCAACAAATTTCCAGGAATTCCTGTTTTTTTCTTACCTTATTTCCAACCTTTTTTAGTGCGATGACTCCTTTCACATTTTTCAACCCATTTCAAGCGTTCCACCGCCTATTTGGGACTCGTGGGATTTCCCTTGACACATTCCAAAGATTCCCAGAATTTCCCGTTTTCCGGGACATTTTTCCCCTTCAAAAAGAATTGCCATTTTTCAAACTTCCATTTCCACATTTTACAAGCAATTCAAATCATTCCACCTTCAACACATTCCACTCATCCTGGACATTCAAACTATCATTTTGCCAAGTTCCCAAAAATTCCAGGAATTCACAGAATTCCCGTTTTTTTCTGTTGACTACTCCCTCCACATTTTTCAACCCACTTCAACCGTTCCACCGTTAAAACATTCCTCTTAATCAGGACAAAAAATGTTTTATGAACTGGAAAAATCCTTGGTTTTCCCGAAATTCCAGGAATTCCTTAATACCATTTCTCAATTAAAAAAGTTACTACTTCAACATTTCTCGACCGATTTGAAAATTTCCAACACCAACCATTCAGAACATTCAAATGTTTTAGCATTTTCAAAAACAATTCCCGCTTTTCCCGAAATTCCCTTTGAAATGAATGGGACATTTTTCAAAGTTCCAAAACCCCCACATTTTTTATCCGATTCAAACCGTTCCAACTTCAAAATATTCAGCCTGTTCAGGAATTGTGTGCTCTCCTTCAATAATTACAAAAAACCCCGGATTTCCAAGAATTCCCAGTTTTTAGGGACCTTTCCCCATTCATAATGAATTATCCATTTTTCAGACGTCTACAACTCCCACATTTTCAACCGAATCAAACCATTCCACCTTCAACACATTCAATTAATCCTGGAAATTCAAACAACCATTTTTACACCTTCAACAAATTTTCAGAAATTCCTGTTTTTTTCTTACCTTATTTCCAACCTTTTTTAGTGCGATGACTCCTTTCACATTTTTCAACCCATTTCAAGCGTTCCACCGTCAAAATATTCCTCTTAGTCAGGACAAAAAAACAAGTTGGTTTAAGGACGTGAAAAATTCCCGGTTTTCCCGAAATTCCGTAATACCATTTTTCAATTAAAAAAGTTACTACTTCAACATTTCTCGACCGATTTGAAAATTTCCAACACCAACCATTCAGAACATTCAAATGTTTTAGCATTTTCAAAAACAATTCCCGCTTTTCCCGAAATTCCCTTTGAAATGAATGGGACATTTTTCAAAGTTCCAAAACCCCCACATTTTTTATCCGATTCAAACCGTTCCAACTTCAAAATATTCAGCCTGTTCAGGAATTGTGTTCTCTACTTCAATAATTTAAAAAAATTCCCGGATTTCCTAGAATTCCCAGTTTTTAGGGACATTTTCTCCATTCAAAATGAATTATCCATTTTTCAAACTTCCACAGTTCTCACATTTTTCAACCGATTCAAACCATTTCACCTTCAACACATTCAATTCATCCTGGAAATTCAAACAACCATTTTTCCACCTTCAACAAATTTCCAGGAATTACTGTTTTTTCCTTACCTTATTTCCAACCTGTTTTAGTGCGATGACTCCTTTCACATTTTTCAACCCATTTCAAGCATTCTACCGTCAAAATATTCCACTTAGTCAGGACAAAAACCAAGTTGGTTTAAGGATGTGAAAAATTCCCGGTTTTCCCGAAATTCCATAATACCATTTTTCAATTCGAAAAGTTACTACTTCAACATTTCTCGACCGATTTGAAAATTTACAACACCAACAGAACAGAACATTAAAATGTTTTAGCATTAAAAAAAAAAAAATCCCGCTTTTCCCGAAATTCCCTTTGAAATGAATGGGACATTTTTCAAAGTTCCACAACCCCTACATTTTTTATCCAATTCAAACCGTTCCAACTTCACAATATTCAGCCTGTTCAGGAATTGTGTGCTCTCCTTCAATAATTAAAAAAACCCCGGATTTCCAAGAATTCCCAGTTTTTAGGGACCTTTCCCCATTCATAATGAATTATCCATTTTTCAAACGTTTACAACTCCCACATTTTTCAACCGAATCAAACCATTTCACCTTCAACACATTCAATTAATCCTGGAAATTCAAACAACTATTTTTACACCTTCAACAAATTTCCAGGAATTCCTGTTTTTTTCTTACCTCATTTCCAACCTTTTTTAGTGCGATGACTCCTTCCACATTTTTCAACCCATTTCAAACGTTCCACCGTCAAAACATTCCTCTTAGTCAGGACAAAAAACCAAGTTGGTTTAAGGACGTGAAAAATTCCCGGTTTTCCCGCAATTCCGTTATACCATTTTTCAATTAAAAAAATATTACTACTTCAACATTTCTCGACCGATTTGAAAATTTCCAACACCAATCATTCAGGATATTCAAATGTTTTAGCATTTTCAAAAAAAACTTCCGCTTTTCCCAAAATTCCCTTTGAAAAGAATGGCACATTTTTGAAAGTTCCACAACCCCCACATTTTTTATCCGATTCAAACCGTTCCAACTTCAAAATATTCAGCCTGTTCAGGATTTGTGTGCTCCCCTTCAATAATTAAAAAAACCCCGGATTTCCAAGAATTCCCATTTTTTAGGGACCTTTCCCCATTCATAATGAATTATCCATTTTTCAAACGTCTACAACTCCCATATTTTTCAACCGAATCAAACCATTCCACCTTCAACACATTCAATTAATCCTGGAAATTCAAACAACCATTTTACACCTTCAACAAATTTCCAGGAATTCCTGTTTTTTTCTTACCTTATTTCCAACCTTTTTTAGTGCGATGACTCTTTTCACATTTTTCAACCCATTTCAAGCGTTCCACCATCAAAATATTCCTCTTAGTCAGGACAAAAAAACAGGTTGGTTTAAGGACTTGAAAAATTCCCGGTTTTCCCGAAATTCCGTAATACCATTTTTCAATTAAAAAAGTTACTACTTCAACATTTCTCGACAGATTTGAAAATTTCCAACACCAACCATTCAGAACATTCAAATGTTTTATCATTTTCAAAAACAATTCCCGCTTTTCCCGAAATTCCCTTTAAAATGAATGGGACATTTTTTAAAGTTCCACAACACCCACATTTTTTTATCCGATTCAAACCGTTCCAACTTCACAATATTCAGCCTGTTCAGGAATTGTGTGCTCTCCTTCAATAATCTAAGAAAAACCCGGATTTCCAAGAATTCCCAGTTTTTAGGGACCTTTCCCCATTCATAATGAATTATTAATTTTTCAAACGTCTACAACTCACACATTTTTCAACCGAATCAAACCATTCCACCTTCAACACATTCAATTCATCCTGGAAATTCAAACAACCATTTTACACTTTCAACACATTTCCAGGAATTCCTGTGTTTTTCTTACCTTATTTCCAACCTTTTTAGTGCGATGACTACTTTCACATTTTTTAACCCATTTCAAGCGTTCCACCGTCAAAATATTACTCTTAGTCAGGACAAAAAACCAAGTTGGTTTAAGAACGTGAAAAATTCCCGGTTTTCCCGAAACTCCGTAATACCATTTTTCAATTAAAAAACTGTTACTACATCAACATTTCTCGACCGATTTGAAAATTTCCAACACCAACCATTCAGAACATTCAAATGTTTTAGCATTTTCAAAAACAATTCCCGCTTTTCCCAAAATTCCCTTTGAAAAGAATGGGACATTTTTGAAAGTTCCACAACCCCCACATTTTTTATCCGATTCAAACTGTTCCAACTTCAAAATATTCATCCTGTTCAGGAATTGTGTTCTCTACTTCAATCATTTAAAAAAAATTCCCGGATTTCCTAGAATTCCCAGTTTTTAGGGACATTTTCTGCATTCAAAATTAATTATCCATTTTTCAAACTTCCACAATTCCCACATTTTTCAACAGATTCAAACTATTTCACCTTCAGCACATTCAATTCATCCTGGAAATTCAAACAACCACCTTCAACACATTTCCAGGAATTCCTGTTTTATGCTAACCTTATTTCCAACCTTTTTTGGTGCGATGACTCCTTTCACATTTTTCAACCCATTTCAGTCGTTCCACTGTCAAAACATTCCACTTAGTCAGGACAAAAAACCAAGTTGGTTTAAGGACGTGAAAAATTCCCGGTTTTCCCGAAACTCCGTAATACCATTTTTCAATTAAAAAACTGTTACTACTTCAACATTTCTCAACCGATTTGAAAATTTCCAACACCAATTATTCAGGACATTCAAATGTTTTAGCATTTTCAAAAACAATTCCCGCTTTTCCCAAAATTTCCTTTGAAAAGAATGGGACATTTTTGAAAGTTCCACAACCCCCACATTTCTTATCCGATTCAAACCGTTCCTACTTCAAAATATGCCGCTTGTTCAGGAATTGTGTTCTCTACTTCAATAATTTAAAAATATTCCCGGATTTCCTAGAATTCCCAGTTTTTAGGGACATTTTCTCCATTCAAAATGAATTATCCATTTTTCAAACTTCCACAGTTCTCACATTTTTCAACCGATTCAAACCATTTCACCTTCAACACATTTAATTCATCCTGGAAATTCAAACAACCACCTTCAACACATTTCCAGGAATTCCCGTTTTATTTTAACCTTATTTCCAACCTTTTTTGGTGCGATGACTCCTGTCACATTTTTCAACCCATTTCAGTCGTTCCACTGTCAAAACATTCCACTTAGTCAGGACAAAAAAACAAGTTGGTTTAAGGACTTGGAAAATTCCCGGTTTTCCCAAAATTCTGTAATACCATTTTTCAATTAAAAAACTGTTACTACTTCAAAATTTCTTGACCGATTTAAACAATTCCAACACCAACCAATGCAGCTCATTCAGGACATTAATGCTCCTAATCATTTTCAAAATAATCCCGCTTTTCCCAAAATTCCCAAATTTCCAGGAAGTTCCCATTGAAATGAATGGGACATTTTTCCAACTTGCACAGTTCCCACATTTTTCAACTTATTCAAACTATTCCAACATCAACACATTCCACTCATCCTGGACCTTCAAACTAACACTTTCCCAAGTTCCAAACCAAATTCCAGTTTTCCTGGAAATTCAAACTCTTCAACATTCAAACCATTCCAACATTCAAATTGTTCTTACGTCCATACTACATTCTGTCAGCATTTCAGTTCAACTTCAGCATTGGAGCATTCACACGCAATTCCTTCAGGAATTGCCTCAACTCGTTATTTATTTTATTTTGACATTGTTTCAAGTTGTTGTGCACTGGGGATTAGATCGTCAACTTGTGTGTGTTTTTTGTGTGTGATGCCATGTTTGTTGCAGATGTTTGAAAGAAAAAACAACTACCTTCCTCATTATGCTCCCCCCCCCCCCCACAGGTAAAGTCAGACCTAAAGGACCCCCCAAACATAGCTGGCCCTGTCTATGCCTGTAACAGTTGAGTTGTTTCGTTTTATTGACATATTGTTTCAGGTGTTTGTGCACTGGGGATGAGATTGTCATGTCTGACCTCCACTCCGCAGCAGTAGGTGGCGGTAATGCACCATTAAGAACGCCAAACACTAAACAGAAGTACGTCGTTCTTGCGCATGCGCCTACTGAGTCGCTTCCGGTAGGCCGAGCACCCGTGTAGAGACGAGCGACATAGTGTGGTCTATATGTTTGTGGTCATTCCTGCATTTATAGCTTTCTACTTATTTGTTTATCGCACGACTAACTACACTTTTGTTCATTTTTCGTGTCAGGATAAACGCCTCGGTGAACTGAAGCTTTTCAGGCTAGCTTAGCTCGCTAGTTAGCTTAGCTTGCTAGCCGCGGAAGTTATCAACACATCGCAAAGCAGAGAAAATGTGTAAAGTACAAATGTTGAGAGTGTTGGTGAATCAGCGACTAAATGAGGCTGTGGAAGAAATATTTGTAGTGTTAGAAAGAACGATAGCAGAGTACGAAGATGAACTTTCCCGAACAAAAGAGGAGAAGGAGCGACAACGTCAACTACTGGACGCTGTTTTCAAGAAGCTACCGAGAACAGGTTTGTTTACTTCTTACTCTCATATGTTTACTAACTTTATGTTTGTTAGCAGAGATGTGTTGACAGTAGTCCTCGCGTGGTAAACTCTCTGAGGCCTCGGTTCTCTTAACAGGACTTGTTCTCTCTCGATAGGTAGGACAGACAACTTCGTCACCACAAAACACTGCCGGCTAGTGGTCATTGTGAGAATGACACGTTAGCACACAATATATACAGTCATGGTCAAAGGTTTACATACACTTGTAAAGAACATAATGTCATGGCTGTCTTGAGTTTCCAATCATTTCTACAACTCTTATTTTTTAGTGATAGAGTGATTGGAGCACATACTTGTTGGTCACAAAAAACATTCGTGAAGTTTGGTTCTTTTATGAATTTATTATGAGTCTACTGAAAATGTGAGCAAATGTGCTGGGTCAAAAGTATACATACAGCAATGTTAATATTTGCTTACATGTCCCTTGGCAAGTTTCACTGCAATAAGGCGCTTTTGGTAGCCATCCACAAGCTTCTGCTTGAATTTTTCACCACTCTTGACAAAATTGGTGCGGTTCAGCTAAATTGGTTGGTTTTCTGACACGGACTTGTTTCTTCAGCATTGTCCACATGTTTAAGTCAGGACTTTGGGAAGGCCATTATAAAACCTTCATTCTAGCCTGATTTAGCAATTCATTTACCACTTTTGACGTGTGTTTGGGGTCATTGTCCTGTTAGAACACCCAACTGCGCCCAAGACCCAACCTCCGGGCTGATGATTTTAGGTTGTCCTGAAGAATTTGGAGGTAATCCTCCTATTTCATTGTCCCATTTACTCTCTGTAAAGCACCAGTTCCATTGGCAGCAAAACAGGCCCAGAGCATAATACTACCTCCACCATGCTTGACGGTAGGATTGGTGTTCCTGGGATTAAAGGCCTCACCTTTTCCCCTCCAAACATATTGCTGGGTATTGTGGCCAAACAGTTCAATTTTTGTTTCATCTGACATCACATGGACAAAGACAAGACCTTCCGGAGGAAAGTTCTGGGGTCAGATGAAACTAAAATTGAGCTGTTTGGCCACAATACCCAGCAATATGTTTGGAGGAGAAAAGGTGAGGCCTTTTGTGACGATCTGTCACTTCATTTCTGTTTGTTTCCTTGTTTTTGTATTTACTTCTCATCAGTGCTCTTATTTTGTTCCATTTCCTGTTTGTCTCCGAGCACTGTTTGATCACTCACCTGCCGTTGATTGGCAGGCGGTCCACACCTGCTGCCAGTCAGCGTGTCCTATTTATGCCTTGTCTTGAGCACTGCTCGGTGCTCGAAGATCACTTTATGTTGTGGAACGTTTACGTGCAAGACTGCTTCCCTTCTGTTGATGATAAAAAAATCATCTTACCTCCTCGTCGCTCTCCTGGTTCCTGCATCTTGGGGTCCCAAGAAATTGCAGCCATGCGATTTCCTCACAACTTTAATCCCAGGAACACCATGCCTACCGCCAAGCATGGTGGTGGTAGTATTATGCCTGTTTTGCTGCTAATTGAACTGCTGCTTTAAATGGGACAATGAAAAAGGAGGATTACCTCCAAATTCTTCAGGACAACCTAAAATCATCAGCCCGTAGGTTGGGTCTTGGGCACAGTTGGGTGTTCTAACAGGATAATGACCCCAAACACACGTCAAACGTGGTAAAGGAATGGTGAAATCAGGCTAGAATTAAGGTTTTAGAATGGTCTTCACAAATTCCTGACTTAAACGTGTGGACAATGCTGAAGAAACAAGTCCATGTCAGAAAACCAACACATTTAGCTGAACTGCACCAATTTTGTCAAGAGGAGTGGTCAATAATTCAAGCAGAAGCTTGTGGATGGCTACCAAAAGTGCCTTATTGCAGTGAAACTTGCCAAGGGACATGTAAGCAAATATTAACATTGCTGTATGTATACTTTTGACCCAGCACATTTGCTCACATTTTCAGTAGACCCATAATAAATTCATAAAAGAACCAAACTTCATGAATGTTTTGTGTGACCAACAAGTATGTGCTCCAATCACTCTATCACAAATAAAAGAGTTGTAGAAATTTTTGCAACTAGATTAATGTGTGCAGTTTTGATTACCCTTTAGCTAACATTTAAACTTTGTTGTGAACAGATTCACATCTGACATTAAAGCAGCAGCAGAGTCGAAAAACAAGTTGACTTTTTACGCTTAATTGTGTTTCATTGTATCTATTAAACCATGTACAATTGTATTTACAATCCGCAAAGTATGTGAAAACACTGTCTAAACATACCAAACCATACCAACTTTATTTATAAAGCCCTTTTAAGACAAGCACAGTTGAAAAACAAAGGGCTGTACACCACAAAGAAACGGAGGTAAAGGACAGACTAAAAAATAACATTTAAAACAGAAATAAAAATACACATTTAAAAAGCAAATATAAATTACCCTAAGAACAGTTTTGTTAGATAAAAACAGTTTAAAAGTTAAAAACAGTTCAAAAAGTTAAAAGCTAAAAACAGTTTAAAGTCTCATGCTGGGTTAAAAGCCAGTGAATAAAAATGGGTTTTAAGAAGGGTCTTAAAAATAGCCAAAGAAGGGGCCTGTCTCACATGGAGAGGGAGATCGTTCCAGAGTTTGGGACCCGCAACAGAGAAAGCTCTGTCCCCTCTGAGCTTGCGCTTTGTTTTGGGTACCTCCAGGATCAGCTGATCAGCTGACCTGAGGGAGCGGGTGGGGGCATAGAGGTGGAGCAGCTCAGAGAGGTACGGTGGGGCAAGACCACGTAAGGATTTAAAAACGAGTAAGATCATTTTAAAATGGACTCTAAAAGACACAGGCAGCCAGTTGAGGGAGGCTAAAACAGGAGTAATGTGCTCTCTTTTTCTTGTGTTAGTTAAAAGTCGGGCAGCTGCATTTTGGACCAGCTGCAGACGTGAGAGGGAGGATTGATTTATTCCAAAATACAAAGAGTTACAGTAATCCAGCCGAGATGTGATAAAGGCATGGATTACTGTCTCTAACTGTTGCCTAGAAAGAAGGTTTTTAACCTTGGCCAGCTGACGTAAATAAAAAAAGCTGGCTTTCACCACTGTGCCAATCTGACGGTCCAATTTAAAATCATAGTCAATACGAAAGCCCAGGTTGGTGACCATGGGCTTAACGTGCAAAGCCAAAGGGCCAAAGTCAACAGGGGGGAGCTCACAGGTACCACTAGGTCCAAACACTATTACTTCTGTCTTCTTGTCATTGAAATTTAAGAAGTTTAGGGCCATCCAGGCCTTGATATCCTCAAGACAGGCAAGTAATGGCTGTATTGAAGAGGCATGATTTCTCTTTAACGGAAAATACATTTGTGTGTCATCGGCATAACAATGAAAAGAAATATCATGCTTTCTAAGGATTGAGCCCAGGGGAAGTAAATAAATAGAAAAGAGAAGTGGTCCCAAAACTGAGCCCTGTGGGACCCCACATGTCAAGGGAGCAACGGAGGATTACAATACGCCATAAATTCAGTCAGCCGTTTTGAATATTCCGCTCCGAATACCTTCCGCTCTTTTCGGAGAGTAACGCTTCTGCACTCTGACCACATTATTAGATCAGTCATACTGGAAATACGCAAAAAAATTGGAAAGAGATTTGTTGTTTATCATTCACAATCCTTATGTAAGACAATAACACATATGATTGGCTTTTGTATGTATTCGAAATTGTAAATGAATCGCTAACTGTTGCACTCATTATACTCTCTAAAAACATCCAGAAAGCGCCAATAATACTCAATTTATATGAGTGATATTGTTATTATAAGCGCTAATGCAGACAGACTATTTTAGCGGCACGTTGAGTAGCAGTGAGCTAATGCTAGCTAAGGTGGCTGCTTCTACTTTGTCTCAAACTTGCTAAAAGTACATTTTCGATTGTAATTCATGCATCTCTCACCTGCTAGTAGACAAATGCGACCATGGACCGACCGGCTGGTCCACTTTCACATCCCCGCAAGATGGCCAAAAAGACCCCAAAAGACACATCCTGTAGAACCTTTCTTTTTTTAACTGGCAATGCTGTGGATGCTAAAGTGTCACAAGAAAGCTACATCCGTTTAGCACCCGGCTTCTTAAACCTATTGCACGTCCTCTTTGTGTTCAGCCTAAAAAATATAAGGTTATACATCATAATTTTCCCAAAGTAATCGTTGGCTCTCACAAAGTCTGCTTGATTAGCATTGTTGTTGATGGGGAAGGGATCTGTGGTTCCTCTTCGACCTTACACGATCACCTGACTGGCTTCCTCGTTATCTCTCAAAATTGCTCGGGAATCTCCGTAAGATTGATACTATTTTGATCTATTTATTCGCAAACTTTGTAGGTCTTTAGGTGTCATAAATCCGCTATATGTGATAATAGCTTCAATATAGTGGCAACTTGTTTGTCCACTTTACTGCTACTTTAGTGTGATTTGATGCGATGCCTGAGCCCAAGTTGTTACACGGATGACAGATGAGGACATATGTGAAAAAAAATGATGGCATGTATGAACATCTTAGGTGCCTGAATGGGTGTAAAATTTCTCATTAGCTACTTTTGAGACTTTGGCCTTTTCAAATTGAAGTTGTTGATTGTGAGAATGAGATATTTTTAAGTGTTCTTTCTTAATCCGTAGTTATGTTTAAGGCAGCTAGTATTTTCCCATGCCGTGTGTCTTCTCGTGACCTCCTGGCTTTCATCTTATGTCCGCTAGTAAACTCTTTGTTTTGTCTTAAAGGGGAACATTATCACCAGACCTATGTAAGCGTCAATATATACCTTGATGTTGCAGAAAAAAGACCATATATTTTTTTAACCGATTTCCGAACTCTAAATGGGTGAATTTTGGCGAATTAAATGCCTTTCTATTATTCGCTTCTGATGTGACGTCACATTGTGACGTCACATCGGGAAGCAATCCGCTATTTTCTCAAACACATTACAAACACTGAGTCAAATCAGCTCTGTTATTTTCCGTTTTTTTCGACTGTTTTCCGTACCTTGGAGACATCATGCCTCGTCGGTGTGTTGTCGGAGGGTGTAACAACACGAACAGGGACGGATTCAAGTTGCACCAGTGGCCCAAAGATGCGAAAGTGGCAAGAAATTGGACGTTTGTTCTGCACACTTTACAGACGAAAGCTATGCGACGACAGAGATGGCAAGAATGTGTGGATATCCTGCGACACTCAAAGCAGATGCATTTCCAACTGGACAGATCAGCTTTCAGGAAAAGAGAGCGGATGAGGGTATGTCTACAGAATATATTAATTGATGAAAACTGGGCTGTCTGCACTCTCAAAGTGCATGTTGTTGTTAAATGTATTTCATATGCTGTAAACCTAGTTCATAGTTGTTAGTTTCCTTTAATGCCAAACAAACATATACCAATCGTTGGTTAGAAGGCGATCGCCGAATTCGTCCTCGCTTTCTCCCGTGTCGCTGGCTGTCGTGTCGTTTTCGTCGGTTTCGCTTGCATACGGTTCAAACCGATATGGCTCAATAGCTTCAGTTTCTTCTTCAATTTCGTTTTCGCTACCTGCCTCCACACTACAACCATCCGTTTCAATACATGCGTAATCTGTTGAATCGCTTAAGCCGCTGAAATCCGAGTCTGAATCCGAGCTAATGTCGCTATACCTTGCTGTTCTATGCGCCATGTTTGTTTGTATTGGCATCACTGTGTGACGTCACAGGAAAATGGACGGGTGTATATAACGATGGTTAAAATCAGGCACTTTGGAGCTTTTTTTAGGGATATTGCGTAATGGGTAACATTTTGAAAAAAACTTCGAAAAATAAAATAAGCCACTGGGAACTGATTTTTAATGGTTTTAACCCTTCTGAAATTGTGATAATGTTCCCCTTTTAATGATTATTTGCAAAAAAAAAAATATTTATCAGTTTGAACATCAAATATGTTGTCTTTGTAGCATATTCAACTGAATATGGGTTGAAAATTATTTTCAAATAATTGTATTCCGTTTATATTTACATCTAACACAATTTCCCAACTCATATGGAAACGGGGTTTGTACAACAAAAACAATCTGAGTACTCCCAACACCGGTTATATCGCCATAAAACACTTAGGCAACCTTAAGCACTTTGCAGGTTGTGTTTAAGATACCAGTATATATTGTATGTCACCGTTCGGCCTAAAAATATCAATTTAGGTTTATAATGCCCAGTCCTACTGCCACCACAGGTCAAAAAGAATACAGCTCACCAAACCAAAGCAAAATAAACTAGACTCACCCAAACAAAGCATAAATGGCTCCCACATGTTCCTTCCACCCGAATGTAGCTGAGATAGGCTCCAGCACCCCCGCGACCCCGAACGGGACAAGCGGTAGAAAATGGATGGATGGATTGACGGATGTTCCTTTTGAAGGTTTCCTCATTTTTTAAGGTTTCCTTATTTACTTTTTCTTTTTGGTTTCTTGCTCTTCTTTCTCTTTCTGTTCTTTCTTTTTTGTGTTTAATGTCCTTTTTAATTCGCCCACACTGTATTCCTTCAAAGATTTGCACAAGATTCCGTAAAAACAATTGTTCTGTTTTATCCTTTGGTTGTATGAGAAGCTCTCTTATTTGTATGTAAGGCTTTACTGCTCAGGTTATTTTGTCTTTTTTTCATGACTTGTTTTATTACTTCTGTTATCCCTGATGTAAGGTACGGTTACGACATATTGCATGTCAACGTGGCGACTGATAAGATGCTCCAAGACATTATCAGAATATATACTGGTGAAGGACAATGTCTTATTTTAATTGACTAAAGCTGGACTTTTCTAAAGTGTTTGTTTGTTTTCTTGTCTCCGGCAGACGGCTTTGAAGAAAATCTTCCTGAGCAGCAGGAGTGGTCTTCCAGGATGGAGCAGGAAGAGGCACAGCCAGCGCAAACTAAGGGGGATGAGGAGTACCCACAACCCCCTTACCTTAAAGAGAACATTAAGGAGCCACAGCTCATTCACATTGAAGAGGAAGATGAGGAGCCACTGCCCCAGCATGTTAAGGAGGAAGGGGAGGAGCCACAGCACCCTCACATTAAAGAAGAGGAAGATGAGGTGCCAGATTCCCCCATGTCAAAGAGAAAAAGTCACAGCCCATCTACCTTAAAAATGAAAAGGATGAGCCACAAACCCCCTCAAAATAAAGAAGAGGAGGAACACAGCATTAGTCAAGACGGAGAGCATCTTGAAGGACTGGAGGAGGTTGATGTCACCAAGATGCCATTGACTGTTGTCATTGTGAAGAGTGAAGATGATGAGGGTGAAGGTGAGGAGAAGGGAGAGGTGGAGCCTCTAACTCCACACATGACAACAGAAGCTGACGGAGACCACTGTGGAGGATCACAAGCAGACAAGCTCTTCGCTCCACTATCAGATAGTGACGACATAACGTCACACTCTCCTGACACTGATGATGAAGAAGATGATGACACTGATGATGAAGACTCTAAAGCTGACATGACACGTCACACTGACAGCAAACACATGAAATGCTCTTACTGTGACAAAACGTTTAAATACCCATGTCATCTAAAAACACACATGAGAACGCACACTGGAGAAAAACCATTCATGTGCTCAGTTTGCAGTAAAAGCTTCTCACGAAAGGAATGTTTGAAATTACACATGAGACTGCACACTGGTGAAAAAACATTCCTCTGCTCAGTTTGTAGTAAAAGATTCCCTGTAAAGCAAAGTTTGAAAGTACACATGAGAATGCACACTGGAGAAAAACCATTCCTGTGCTCAGTTTGTAGTAAAAGATTCCCTGTAAAGCAAAGTTTGGAAGTACACATGAGAATGCACACTGGAGAAAAACCATTCCTGTGCTCAGTTTGTAGTAAAAGATTCTCTGTAAAGAAAAGTTTGAAAATACACATGAGACTGCACACTGGAGAGAAACCATTCCTGTGCTCAGCTTGTAGTAAAAGATTCCCTACAAAGCAACGTTTGAAATTACACATGAGAATGCACACTGGAGAAAAACCGTTCATGTGTTTAGTTTGTAATAAGAGATTCACTCAGAAAGGAAATTTGATGACACACACGAAAACCCACACCGGAGAAAAAGTGTGAGTTGCAGTGTGTGTGATGAAAGATTGTCATATAAGTACCGGTGTAAGAAACACAAGTGTGCTGGTGAGAACAGCAGCAGCAAATTAAGATGCAGGATGTCTGTCCTGTCAGACAAATCACATTGTTGATGAGATCACATCGGCTGTACAGATTTAATTTACAAAAGAAGGGTTTGATACGTCTCTTGTTGCCTTTTTTGTATATGACTTTATTAAATGTTTGAATGGGCAGTACGGTGATGCAGTGGTCTTTCTTTATGGAGTTTGCATTTTCCCCTGTGATTGCCGTGCTATAGGCACGCTTGTTTTGTTTGTATCCCGAATGATTTATGGAAAATAAATAATTTTCTTACCAGCACCTTGCCTCCGGAGTTCCATCTGCATCTTGGGAGAACGACCCGCGCATAAACAAACGTGACAATAATAGCCCCAGAATCAGCGAGAGCGGGGGCGGAAGATGATTCATTGGCAGACAACACGGTAACTGACCCAGGATGATGATCAGTACTTGACCTGAAAACCAGTGTTGGGTTAGTTACTGAAAACCAGTAACTAGTTACAGTTACTAGTTACTTTATTTCAAAAGTAACTCAGTTACTTATACCAAAAATTAATGCGCTACTGTGAAAAGTAACTAGTTACTTATTTTTTTCTTTCTTTTTTAAGGCTCCCACTAATGTCCTTTTAGCTTACATTTCAGTACTGTTATTGCACTGGAGAATAATACAATCTGTTGATCAACTTGACATGCATTTGCATCACTGAACTCTGCTAAGCAATGTGGTCTACATACAACACACAAAGACAAAGATATGTTTCAAAGGGCCAATTTATTTCGGGACAGAACAAATTGACACAACTATTTTAAATAGCTGCAACATAACATACATAAGTAACAAACCGCATAATAACATGTCACAACGTAGCTGTAAACCTGGCTTCACCCAAGGAAGGCACACATGACACGATTATATGTCATATCACTATATACAGTACACATACTGCTATACACACGCCTAACCAGGCCTTTTTTTCTCTCAAGGAATTGTGAAATAAAATCATATCTTCAGGAGATCAACACTACTGAAGCCCAGATCACTACGCTTTTCCCCAGTTTTAGTTTAGAGAAAAGGAAAGATTGGCCTGGCCCACTAGGATCCCTCTTTATGTTTGTGAACTTCTAGTCTATACATTTAGAGTGATGTGATAATCAAACACTCTAGAAGTCTAGAATGAAAGAGTATATAAGAGAATTGACAGAGTGTGTGTACCTTCAGTGCTGAATGATGAGCAGAGGCAGAGTTTGGAGTGTCTGCTTTAGCTTGATTTCCATGTTTATGTACTCACTGTCCACTGTGTCCAGGTACTTGGAACATGTTCTCCGTGTCATTTGCTGTTTGATGCCCGATATCATGCTAATTAGCTGGCTGAAAGCGGGTGACTCCACTGTAGAAATAACCTGCATGTCATCTACCACATACGCTGCAATGGCTCTATCAATGTTGTCCTGGCTAGCAGTCCCTCCGTTAAAATCCAGCCGCTGTTGCTGAGGTGGAGGTGAGGTGGCATCGGAGTCTATGTCTCTCTTTACTAGCTTTGTCGAAGCATGTTGCTTTTGTAGGTGTTTCAGCAGATTTGAGTTGCTGTTTTGGGCAGTGGATAGGATCTTTGATCCAAGACACAACTTAAATTTAACTAAAATGTTCTTTTCTTTGTGCTCGACAAAAGAAAAGTAGTGAGAATATCTCCATATTAAAGGGGAACATTATCACAATTTCAGAAGGGTTAAAACCATTAAAAATCAGTTCCCAGTGGCTTATTTTATTTTTCGAAGTTTTTTTCAAAATTTTACCCATCACGCAATATCCCTAAAAAAAGCTTCAAAGTGCCTGATTTTAACCATCGTTATATACACCCGTCCATTTTCCTGTGACGTCACACAGTGATGCCAATACAAACAAACATGGCGCATAGAACAGCAAGGTATAGTGACATTAGCTCGGATTCAGACTCGGATTTCAGCAGCTTAAGCGATTCAACAGATTACGCATGTATTGAAACGGATGGTTGTAGTGTGGAGGCAGGTAGCGAAAACGAAATTGAAGAAGAAACTGAAGCTATTGAGCCATATCGGTTTGAACCGTATGCAAGCAAAACCGACGAAAACGACACGACAGCCAGCGACACGGGAGAAAGCGAGGACGATTTCGGCGATCGCCTTCTAACCAACGATTGGTATGTGTTTGTTTGGCATTAAAGGAAACTAACAACTATGAACTAGGTTTACAGCATATGAAATACATTTGGCAACAACATGCACTTTGAGAGTGCAGACAGCCCAATTTTAATCAATTAATATATTCTGTAGACATACCCTCATCTGCGCTCTTTTCCTGAAAGCTGATCTGTCCAGTTTTGGAGTTGATGTCAGCAGGCCAGGGAAGCTAGGGTCGATATTCTTCTCTTGATCATCTTCGGTGGCATAAGGGACGGTGTGAGCCAAGACATCCAGGGGGTTTAGCTCGCTCGTCTGCGGGAACAAACTGCCGCCATTGCTTGCCGTGCTACAGAGGTCCTTTGTCCCTGAATTGCTCACACATTCCGGCAGATTCAATGGGGGTCTGGCGGCAGATTTCTTTGACTTTATCATTGGAAATGCATCTGCTTTGAGTGTCGCAGGATATCCACACATTCTTGCCATCTCTGTCGGAGCATAGCTTTCGTCGGTAAAGTGTGCGGAACAAACGTCCAATTTCTTGCCACTTTCGCATCTTTGGGCCACTGGTGCAACTTGAATCCGTCCCTGTTCGTGTTGTTACACCCTCCGACAACACACCGACGAGGCATGATGTCTCCAAGGTACGAAAAACAGTCGAAAAAACGGAAAATAACAGAGCTGATTTGACTCGGTGTTTGAGAAAATGGCGGATTGCTTCCCGATGTGACGTCATCGCTCCGAGAGCGAATAATAGAAAGGCGTTTAATTCGACAAAATTCACCCATTTAGAGTTCGGAAATCGGTTAAAAAAATATATGGTCTTTTTTCTGCAACATCAAGGTATATATTGACGCTTACATAGGTCTGGTGATAATGTTCCCCTTTAAGAAACTCGACTCCGGCTCCGCCATGATGTCACACACACAGCGCGCCTCTTGTGAGACAGGAAGATTCAGAAGGACGACACCGCAGCTCTCCAATAAAACACACTCAGATCTTCTCAGTTTCTAGCTGATACTATATAAAAAATAACGTAAAAAAAATGCAGTAACGCATCATGTAGTAACGGTAACTGAGTTATTGAATATAAAAAAATAATGTGTTAAACTACTAGTTACCGCCGAAAATAACGGCGTTACAGTAACGCGTTACTTTCCCAACGCTGCTGAGAACACAACACCTGCTCCAGGAAAAACGCTCCAGAGTTGCATTTGTGGCTGGGCGAAGGTTACATCTGCTGCGGCCCAGAAGATACATCAAAGCAAGAAAAAGTGCTTGAAAAAAGTGGCGCAAGGATCTTGCATCGACCACTACTTATTAAGAAGCAAGTGAAGTTCAGCGGCAGGACAAAAAACATAGTCCGCAGAACATCAATCCCCCGCTTCTAAAGAAGAAGGAGGAGGAATCAAGCACAGCAGAGAACCATGAGCCTAGCCTACAGCATCACGTATCAGAGTCTAAGATCCAGGAGCGGAAGCCACCCACTAGCTGGCCAAAATCCTTTGAGAAAAAGTTGTGGGAAACTGTCAACACAGACCTCATCTTGCAGTTGGAGAAGCTTTGCAGAGATGCAGTGAAGAAACTGGAAAGAATGGGAGAACTCATCTGCAACTACGGAGCAGAAGGCTTTAGCATTGCAATCCAGGAGACAGCAGGAAATAGAGCGACTGGTCAAGGAAAGAAGGCAACAGTGAAGGAAAGCCACAGAGGAGGAGATAAACAGGCTGCAGGCAGAAATGAAGAAGAGAACTGAGAAGAGATGAGAACCTGAGAAAGAGGCACAGACAGAAGGCACGGGCAAGAGCTAACTTCTTCAAAGACCCTTTCAAGTTTGTGAAAGGGCTGCTCACGAAAGAGTAAAGTGGCAATCTCCAAGCAACAAAGGAAGGCCTGGAAGCCCACCTGTCACAAACACACTCTGACAGCCGTCGACATGAACAGGTGACGCTTCCACATGACATGCCATCGTTACAACCTCCAAAACATCAGCTAGACGTCAGCCCTCCCAAGTGGAGTGAAGTCGAAAGAACTGTACGGCAGGCAAGAGCAGCATCCTCCCCTGATCTCAACAGAGTGCCTTACAAACTCTATAAGTATGCACCAGATGTCCTGTGTTTTCTGTGGCGCCTGATGAGGGTGGTTTGGTTGAAACAGACAATACCAAAAGCCCGGCGGAGGGCAGGGAGCATCCTGATCCCTAAGGAAAAGGACTCTACTGATATCGGCCAGTTTCGCCAGATTGGTCTCCTGAATGTGGAGGGTAAAATGTTATTCTCTGTAGTGGCTAGCAGGATGACCACCTACCTGGAAATGAACCACTTCATTGACACATCAGTGCAGAAAGCAGGGATGCACTTGAACACCTAAGCGTTATATGTGCACGCCGCAAAGAGTGATGGAAGAGACCTCCATGTTGTTTTCCTGGATCTGGCCAAAGCCTTTGGCTGGGTTCCACACAATGTCCTATGGACTGCGTTCAGCTACTTCCAGGTTCCAGATGCTATCACTGCCCTCGTCAGGGCCTATTTCCTAGACATGCAGATATGCCTGTCAACAGCAGAGTACACCACGGCTTGGCAACACCTGAAGGTGGGCATATGGCAGGATGCACCATTTCCCCACTGGCCTTCACCATGGCCATGAAGGTCATAATCCATGCATCTCCATGGGTGGTGGGAGGAGAGCAGCTAAAACCAGGCCTTCGGCTCCCTCCCATTAGGGCAAACATAGATATGGCCATTCTCACTTCTACCATCCCATGTACCATACGACTGCTGGGGAAGTTGGAGGAAAACATTGAGTGGGCCTGGATTAAGTCCAGGAGTCTGTCTGTTGTCAAAGGCAAGCTATCGGACCAGCGCTTTTACATCGGCGAGAAGCAGATACCAACCGTGGTAGAGAAGCCAATCAAGAGCCTCGGGCGGTGGTACGATGCAACCCTCAAGGACACAACCCAAGTGAAACAGCTTAGACAGGATGCTACCAGCGGTCTTCAAAGCATCCACAAGACCATGCTCCCTGGCAGGTTGAAGCTTTGGTGTCTTCAGTTTGGTCTAATACCTTGGTTGATGTGTCCTCTGACCAAACTTGAGAGGTTGATCAGCTCCTTTGCCATTTAATGGCTAGGTCTTCTCAGGTGCCTTACCAACATAGCTTTGTATGGTAAAGGCATCCTGGAGCTTCCTCTGTCCAGCCTCACAGAGGAGTTCAAGAGTACCAAAGTCCAGCTGGAGATGATGCTGACAGAATCCCGAGACCACTGTGTGGCTAAAACCGCTCTGACCCCTGCAACAGGGTGGAAATAGACTCCAGCTGCAGCTGCACCCCAGGCCAACTCAGCCCTTAAGCATCGGGACATCGTCGGCCAGGTGCAAAGGAGAAGAGGTGGCCTTGATCTCGGAGAGAGTACACCATCCTGGTACAAGGCAGGTCCAGCCCAGCGACATGGGCTTGTGGTTGAGGAAGTTCGCAAAGAGGAAGAGGCTGCGAGGTGTGCAAAGGCTGTCACAAGGAAATCAAAGTCAATGGATGTGATGGGAAGATGTTGAGAAGCGAAAGCTCTCCTGGAAAGAGATTTGGGACATGGAAGCTTTTCGAACCGGCTTCATACTGCGAGCCACATACGACGGCCTACCGTCACCACAGAACCCCAGCCAGTAGTACGGAGAAGACCCCACATGCCCCCTCTGTCCATCTCCAGCAAACCTGAAACACATCCAAGACAAGCCTTTCACAACGTCGATAGACTGTGCTGAAGTGTCTAGCAGCTTCACTAGAGAGTCGACGCACGGCCGTCAACACTCTGCTCCCACCGTCCTCCCATCCTGCATCTTCAAGGCAGTTTGTGTACGTGGGAGAGAAGCAACCGAAGACCTGCACACATAAAGCAGAGGCCGGACGGTTGGGAGAAGCATGGGACTGGAGGCTCCTTGTTGACCTGGAGCAGAAACTCTCCTCCCCAATGGAGATTGCCACGACCAGCATCAGGCCAGTTCTCGTGATGTGGTCCTCTGCGATTCAAAGCGTCTACATCATAAAGCTGACAGTCCCTTGGGAGGATAATACGGGTGAGGCCTATGAGCGCAAGAAGCTGCCTTGAAGCAGATGCTGAACAACGGGGCTGAAAGGCCACAGTTCTCCCTGTGGAGGTGGGCTGCAGAGGCTTCATGGGCAGGTCAACTACCAGTCTTCTTAAGAACATGGGAATCCGGGGCCAGGCCCAACGTCAAGCCATCAAAGCCCTGTCCACTGCAGCTGAAAGAGCAAGCCAGTGGCTCTCGATCAGGAGGAGAGACAATAGCTGGGCTCCAAAGTGACCAAGACCATGAGATTTTAAGGGGGAAAGGGAGAGGGGAGCATACCTAGGATGCCAGGAGTTGCTACCAAGCTTTCTGGAGGTGTAGTGGGCCTTGTCAGTGAAACACCGGTGAAGGAGGGAGCCCGCCTGACGACCCCAATGGCACCTTTCCTCCCCCCATAACATCATATCATGTGTCTGTAAAACTAACATGGAGCAATCTTTGCGGTGCCCAAGACTGTCATGAACATCCGTATGTCTGACCACGCCTGGCTTGACACTATAATTTTGTGATGACTATCATCCCCACCCACGTTTCTCAAAGAAAAAAGGATTGTCAACACCTCGCTTCTCGACAAGGCACCTCCCCTCTAAGCACACATACTTGTCACATTCGGTCTAACTGCGCTGACACCAACAACATCGCCACGTATAACATGTGAGACTTCATTGTTGTCAATATGCTTCTACTATTTATACTCTTGTTGTTTTCCTGTTTGTTTTGCTTCTTTTTTTTCTACTGGCAGCATTTTTCTTGTGCTTTTGTGTTTGCCTGTCAGCTACTGTGCTTTTCCGAGTAAAACGAGTTACAGTAAAGATTTGTTTCCTCTTTACAAGAACATTGGGAGTTTTTTTAAAGCCAAACGGCAGTTTTTTAAAATTCTTTATTTGCGTAAACTTTAGTGAAGCGCACACGTTTGGTTTGACTTCCGCTCACGTTTTTTGGGGAGGAACTACTGATGGTCCTTTTTTTGGCCTTGTTGGAGTGTACCTCCACTTTTCTTCTCTAAAAGCATTTATTTATATTTTTGTCTCATTATTCTGTCGGAGGATGGTTACCGTATTTTCCGCACTATAAGGCGCACCGGATTATTAGCCGCACCTTCAATGAATTACATATTTCATAACTTTGTCCACCAATAAGCCGCCCCGGATTATAAGCCGCGCCTACGCTGCGCTAAAGGGAATGTCAAAAAAACAGTCAGATAGTTCAGTCAAACTTTAATAATATATTGAAAACCAGCGTTCTAACAACTCTGTCCCAAAATGTACGCAAATGTGCAATCACAAACATAGTAAAATTCAAAATGGTGTAGAGCAATAGCAACATAATGTTGCTCGAACATTAATGTCACAACACACAAAATAAACATAGCGCTCACCTTCTGAAGTTATTCTTCATTCGTAAATCCTTCGAATTCTTCGTCTTCGGTGTCCGAATTGAAAAGTTGCGCAAGCGTGGGATCCAAAATGGCCGGTTCCGTCTCGTCGAAGTCATCGGAGTCAGTGTCGCTGTTGTTGTCCAGTAGTTCTGTGAATCCTGCCTTCCGGAAAGCTCGGACCACAGTTGTGACCGAAATATCTGCCCAGGCATTTACGATCCACTGGCAAATGTTGGCGTATGTCGTCCGGCGCTGTCTGCCCGTCTTAGTGAAGGTGTGTTCGCCTTCGGTCATCCATTGTTCCCACGCCGTTCGCAGTCGTGATGTGAATGCCCTGTTGACACCAATATCCAGCGGTTGGAGTTCTTTGGTTAATCCACCCGGAATGACGGCGAGTGTTGTATTTGTGTGCTTCACTTGTTTTTTGACACCATCTGTGATGTGGGCGCGCATAGAGTCGTATATCAACATGGACGGAGCTGTGTGAAAAAAGCCACCTGGCCTCTTCGCGTAAACTTCCCTTAACCACTCGCTCATCTTTTCTTCATCCATCCATCCCTTCGAGTTAGCTTTTATGATGACGCCGGCTGGAAAGGTCTCTTTTGGCAAGGTCTTCCTTTTGAATATCACCATGGGTGGAAGTTAGCATGGCAAGCTAGAACCACAGTGAAGGATGACTTCTCATTCCCTGTAGTGCGAATATTCACCGTACGTGCTCCCGTTCCACAGTGCGGTTCACAGGAATATCAGTTGCTGTGAAATACGGTAGTAATCCGTGTGCGGATGGAGAGATTGCGTCTTTTTATGAACCGGATCCTTGTCGCTTAGTAGGAGCCATTTTGTGGTCTTTACAGATGTAAACAGGAAATGAAACGTACGGTGATATCCGCGCGTTTTTTCTTCTTCTTCCGGGGGCGGGTGGTTGCTTACAGTAGAAGAAGAAGCGCTTCCTGTTCTATGGGGGCGGGTGCTTTCCTTGGCGGTTGCTTGCGTAGAAGAAGAAGCGCTTCCTGTTCTACCGGGAAAAAAGATGGCGGCTGTTTACCGAAGTTGCGAGATCGAAACTTTATGAAAATGAATCGTAATAAAGCGCACCGGGTTATAAGGCGCACTGTCAACTTTTGAGAAAATTTGTGGTTTTTAGGTGCGCCTTATAGTGCGGAAAATACGGTACTACTTGACTCACTCTGCTTTTTGTTTTTTTTCCCCTTCCAGAATCTCTACTTTTGTGTAATAACAGAGATAGTATGACTTCAGGTTTGTTCAGTTATACACTTGTAAACAATACAAATCTGCTCTCTCCATTTTGTTGTATTCAATTTGTGGACACTTGAAAACTGATCATTTCCAAGTGCACTTACAGACATACCAGTAAATACAAACCCTAAAACCAGTGAAGTTGTCACGTTGTGTAAATGGTAAATAAAAAGAGAATACACAGATTTGCAAATCCTTTTCAACTTATATCCAATTGACTAGACTGCAAAGACAAGATATTTAATGTTCAACCTGGAAAACTTTATTTTTTTTGCAAATATTAGCTCATTTGGAATTTGATGCCTGCAACATGTTTTAAAAAAGCTGGCGCAAGTGGCAAAAAAGACTGAAAAAGTTTAGCAATGCTCATCAAATAACTATTTGGAACATCCCACAGGTGAACAGGTTAATTGGGAACAGGTGGGTGCCATGATTGGGTATAAACGCAGCTTCCATGAAATGCTCAGTCATTCACAAACAAGGATGAGTCGAGGGTCACCACTTTGTCAACAAAAGCCTGAGCAAATTGTCCAACAGTTTAAGAACAACATTTCTCAACCTGCTATTGCAAGGAATTTAGGGATTTCACCATCTACGCTCCGTAATATCATCAAAAGGTTCAGAGAATGTGTAAAAATCACTGCACGTAAGCGATGATATTACGAACCTTCGATCCCTCAGGCGGTACTGCATCAAAAAGCGACATCAGTGCGTAAAGGATATCACCACATGGGCGCAGGAACACTTCAGAAAACCACTGTCAGTAACTACAGTTGGTCGCTACATCTGTAAGTGCAAGTTAAAACTCTCCTATGCAAAGCCAAAGCCATTTATCAACAACACCCAGAAACATCGCCGGCTTTGCTGGACCCGAACTCATCTAAGATGGACTGATGCAAAGTGTAAAAGTGTTCTGTGGTCTGACGAGTCCACATTTCAAATTGAGTTGAGTTTGAGTTTGAGTTTATTTCGAACATGCACGCATACAACATGATACATCACAATTTCAAGTTTCTCTTTTCAACATGTTTGAAAAGGAGTAGGAAGAAGCAGAGTTTATTTAATCCTACCCCTTTTCTTTTACATAACAGTTGCTAAAAGTACCAATGATAGTCACACACACACTAGGTGTGGTGAAATTTGTCCTCTGCATTTGACCCATCCCCTTGATCACCCCCTGGGAGGTGAGGGGAGCATTGGGCAGCAGCGGTGGTCACGCCCGGGAATCATTTTTGGTGATTTAACCCCCAATTCCAACCCTTGATGCTGAGTGCCAAGCAGGGAGGTAATGGGTCCCATTTTTATAGTCTTTGGTATGACTCGGCCGGGGTTTGGACTCAACCTACCGATCTCAGGGCGGACATACTAACCACAAGGCCACTGAGCAGGAAACTTCCTGTTCTCAATTTATTCACAATATACCCCATAAATAATCACAATAAAAATAAATAAATAAATGAATAATACTCTGTGAAGTAAGTTACATTTCATATGGTGAGATGAGTAAGATCATTTTGAAAATTAACGGATGGATGGATGAAATAAATTCAGAATGTTTATCATGGTTCTTTTTCTTTGTACTTTGTAAACACATTAAGTTTGAAGAGTTTCTTGAATTGGATCATATTAGTACATTGTTTGATTGCTTTGCTTAATCCATTCCATAATTTAATTCCACATACTGATATACTGAAGGTCCTAAGTGTTGTACGTGCAAACTGTGGACGTCATGTAAGTAAAGTAAAGTAAAGTACCACTGATAGTCACACACACACTAGGTGTGGGGAAATTACCCTCTGCATTTGACCCATCCCCTTGTTCCACCTCCGGGAAGTGAGGGGAGCAGTGAGCAGCAGTGATGGCCGTGTTTGGCCTCCGGAACAAAGAGGAAAAGAACCATCCGGACTGTTATAGGCGCAAAGTGTAAAAGGCAGCATCTGTGAGAGTATGGGGGTGTATTAGTGCCCAAGACATGGGTAACTTACACATCTGTGAAGGCACCATTAATGCTGAAAGGTACATACAGGTTTTGGAGCAACATATGTTGCCATCCAAGCAACGTTATCATGGACGCCCCTGCTTATTTCAGCAAGATAATGCCAAGCCACGTGTTACAACAGCATGGCTTCATAGTAAAAGAGAGCGGGTACTAGACTGGCCTGCCTGTAGTCCAGACCTGTCTCCCATTGAAAATGTGTGGTGCAATATGAAGCCTAAAATAGCACAACAGAGACTGCTGAACAACTTAAGCTGTACATCAAGCAAGAATGGGAAATAATTCCACTTCAAAAATGTGTCTCCTCAGTTCCCAAACATTTACTGAGTGTTGTTCAAAGGAAAGGCCATGTAACACAGTGGTAAAAATAAAGAAAGCATTTAGGATGAAAGAAAAGAAGAGCGGTGAAAGCTCTACAGAGTGAGGTTGGAGAAGCACCTTCAGACTCCGCAGAGATAAATGAATGCTGACATATTGGAGGCGACTCAAGAGACGTGGCCATGAAAACCTTGCTAAAAGTGTCATTCTGGGAATATAAATCATACAAAGGCTGGGTGGATAGTCAAAGATACAACAGAGGAATATAAAATAAGTAATATCATCGTTAACTCACCTACCTTATCAGTAATATTCCCATTTGGTTGTTTCCAGAAACAGACATAGACTTTGAAAAAGTAGAATTAAAGAGTGAATGGTCAGAGAGAGCTATAGGGTATCAGACAAATAAATATTAAAAGATGTTTCGATATATATATGTCAGTGACGTGCAGTCACTAGAGGCAGGTGAGGTGGGGCCTCACCTGCCATCATGGAAAGAAAAAAAATGTAAAAAGAAAAAAAATTAATTAAATTTTTATATGTATCCAGTGATTATACTATAGAGTTATTTTCCATTTAACTTCACCAGTTTTAGATTATTTTTATTCAAAATCGCTGAATTTTCACATTTGCCGTTCAAATACTGAGAAGAGACGGTGCGGTGAACAGCAGCCAGTCGAGGCACGTCATTCAGTGCCTCAACATGGATTCCGGACTCGGCTAACTGCTGGCCTGCTGTGCAGTGAGACTGTATTGCTATATGAACTATATTATACATTTCCATAGTTTAGTTAGCTGAGGTATATAATGTACAGTGTATTTTGTCAACAACTGTATGTGTGTAACGCGATCATAAAACGGCTGCAAAAGACGCACTGGCTGAGGCTCCAGTAATCCCGCCTCCTGCACCCCCGCCGTAGAATTGTTATATCAACTAAAGCCCACACTTAAACTTTCCACGTGCAAGATTGAATCTATTTAAAAAAATTATTTCATAAGAAGCCAAAAAGTGCAAAAACAATCATGTTCGTGTTGGAGGAGTTGTGAATGACTGCTGGGCCACAACATTAGGTACACCTGCAGACTGCATGTGTATCTAATTCACAACTCCTCCAGCACGAACATTATTGTTTTTGCACTTTTTGGCTTCTTATTAAATAACTTTTGTAACCTATTTTCATGGGCTTTTCTCTTTGTGATGTTAAGTTCCTGTTATGCGCTGTTATACAGTATATGCCTTGAGCTCTTATTTTGAAGGTGCTAAGAGCAGAAGTTATGTGACACGGAGTGGAGCGGAGGTTTTTGAAAGAAGGTAAATAAAGTGGTCCTCCTGTAAACTGGAGCCTCCGTGTTTGTTATTTTGTAGTTTCATACAGTATAGGCACATTTATAAACCCTCGGTTACACTTTTTTAAATAGATTCAATCTTGCACGTGGAAAGTTTAAGTGAGGGCTTTAGTTGTGGACTTGATTTATAAGTAAAGGTAAGACCATAATAACGTTTTTTTTAATCAAATGTGCTTTTTTGTGTGCTACAGTTTGTATGTGTAAAGTTAAAGTTAAGTTAAAGTAGCAATGATTGTCACACACACACTAGGTGTAATGAAATGTGTCCTCTGCATTTGACCCATCCCCTTGATCACCCCCTGGGAGGTGAGGGGAGCAGTGGGCAGCAGCGGCGCCGCACCCGGGAATCATTTTTGGTGATTTAACCCCCAATTCCAACCCTTGATGCTGAGTGCCAAGCAGGGAAGAATGCTGGTATGAGCTTTTAAACATAACCCGTTAACTGCTGCCAATCAAATGGTGAATAAGATACTCTTTAGGGTTCATATGTTTGTAAATCTAACTGTGATGAAGTCAGTGCCTCACCAGTCATGAACCTCACCGCACGTCACTGATATATGTGTATATACAGACGGGTCAACAAATGAAGCAGGGAAGGTAGGAATAGAGAAATTAATTCTTGTTTAATACTATGTAAGTACACAGTACTTACATAGTATGAGAAGAAGACTTCATGATGGAGAGTCAACAACCTTTATATCAACAGAAAGCTAAAAATAGAAATAAAGTTCTGCTGGGGAGCAGCACATTTTGGACTGGAGAGAGAGAGAGAGAGAGAGAGAGAGAGAGAGAGAGAGAGAGAGAGAGAGAGAGAGAGAGAGAGAGAGAGAGAGAGAGAGAGAGAGAGAGAGACAGAGAGAGAGAGAGGGAGAGAGAGAGAGAGAGAGAGAGAGAGAGAGAGAGAGATAGATATATAGAGATAGATAGATAAATAGACAGATATATAGATAGATGGATAGAGAGAGAGAGGTAGATAGATAGAGAGAGATAGATAGATGGATAGATAGATAGATAGACAGATAGACAGATAGATAGATAGATAGATAGTTAGATAGAGTATATATATATATATATATATATACTGTATATATATATATATATATATATATATATATAGAGAGAGAGAGAGAGAAAGAGAGAGAGAGAGAGAGAGAGAGAGAGAGAGAGAGAGATAGAGAGATAGAGAGAGATAGCTAGATAGATAGATAGATAGATAGATAGATAGATAGATGGATAGATGGATAGAGTGTGTGTATATATATATATATCTATATATATATATATATATAGATATATATATATATATACATATATATATATATATATAGAGAGAGAGAGAGAGAGAGAGAGAGAGAGAGAGAGAGAGAGAGAGAGAGAGAGAGAGAGAGAGAGGGAGCAAGAGAGAGAGAGAGAGAGAGAGAGAGAGCGAGAGAGAGATAGAGAGAGAGACAGCGAGAGAGAGAGAGAGAGGGAGAGATAGATAGATAGATAGATAGATAGATAGATAGATAGATAGATAGATAGATAGATAGATATATAGAGAGTGAGACCGACAGAGAGAGAGAGAGACAGATATATATATATATATAGAGAGAGAGATAGAAAAAGACAGATAGATAGAGAGACAGGTAGAGAGATAGAGAGATAGTATTACCAATCAACCTATTCCCAGGACCAGGTGCATGTCTTTGGAGGCCAGAGTACTCGGAGTGAAGCCACGTCGTCACAGGGAGAACATGCAAACTCCACACAGAAAGATCCCCAGCCCGGGATTGAACTCAGGACCATTGATTGATTGATTGGAACTTTTATTAGTAGATTGCACAGTACAGTACATATTCCGTACAATTGACCACTAAATGGTAACACTCGAATACGTTTTTCAACTTGTTAAAGTCGGGGTCCACGTTCATCAATTCATGGTCATTCGTATTGTGAGGCACATGCACTGCACCTGCACTAACCCCTGTACTCCGGTACAGTAGGTGGCGCTATGTGCCTTCTGTACCGGAAGTACTGGCGGATGCAACCCGGCAGAAAAGAAGAAGAAGCGCGTTTGAAAAAGAAAAAAAGGCAAAGGAGAAGAAGATCCAACTTATCTCTCGCGGATACACGACGTCTGCCTGCTTTTTCACCATTTATTTGTCTTTTGACACCTTTTACGTCGTTCGACATGTCCAGCGATCATCGACGTTGGGAAACTTTGGATGCGCTCAAAATGTCGCCGAAGGGAAACATCAAATTTGATCTTTTTTGGTCGGAGAGGGGTGAGGTAAGTCCATCTATCTTAATTTATCTTAATGTATCTTAACTTGGGCCAACTGTCCATCAGCTAAGTCGTTTTTTTTTATTTGTATCTAACACAAACTTCCTTCAGCCTCTCGTTTCTAGCCTTGCTTTTATTTGAAGTTGACTTTCTCTGGACAGAAGTTGACTTTGTGCCACACTCCTCGTCCAAAGTGTCTTTTTAACCACCCTTGGCGTACAGTAAATATAAATGAGTGGATTATTATGATCATATACTATCTTTGTCAGCTGCAACATAAGGTGTGTATCTCTACTTGAATGGCAATGATGTCGAAGGCCAGTAGCTAGATTTAAAAACAAAAACGGTTGGATCACTTATATAACACAATTTACCATCATCAGTCGGCAGAAACAGAACAAACGGCCAAAAACATGCAATGGGCTGCCAAAATTAACGTGATTAATCACGGTAAAATGTTGCATTAATTTTGAACACATTTAGATTAATCATGCAATTTATTTTGACCGTTCGATCTCTTTTACCGTAACCGCTATACATGGGTTTCTGTTCGCGAAGGATTGCGGGCAGCCGCCATCCTGTGTGTCGTAACTTCTTCGCCTGCGGAAGTTTTCTAAATATTATTTGTATTTTTTATTATTATTTTTATACACCTTTATTTATAAAGTTCAACATTTACGCACAAACATATTGTGAGTTTGTGTTGTGTTCCTGAGTGAGGGATATTCAGAGTTCCGATTGTCATGAACGTACCACGCCTGTAAGGTGATTGGCGAAGAGGGAGGAAGCGGTCGTTGTTGCGGAAATGAGGGAGAGGATAGACTTTTTTTAAATTTTTTATTTTATAAAATGTTTTTAATTTTTTATTGAACAACAAACATACATCTACAATTCACACAAAAGTCAATGCACTTCCAACATCAAGGAAAGAAAACAAAAGCAAACACAGAGAGTAACAATACCAAAAAATATGAAAAAATAAATAAAAAAGACAAAAAGGGCTACCTGAATCACTTTAAATGTTTTTAACAAAGATATCAATTTAAGGGCTTTCGTATTCTTAATCATTCTCCAAGATTTGATTGATAATTGTAACCCATTAAGCCAATTAGAAAATGTAGGCCTTACATTCATAAATCGACATTTTTGTAGAAAAAATATTTGCCTGGAGCATAATAATGTTGACAAACATTTCTATGTTACAGTCGCTTATAAAAATACCAAATTTGATCTCTTCTATAGAGAAAAGTGACATAGCCACACTCTTGTTTCTCAGCCAATCTCTGATCTCCTCCCAAAACACATGTACACTCTCACACACACACACACACACACACACACACACACACACACACACACACACACACACACACACACACACACACACACACACACACACGTAGAGTATCACACACACATACAGTATCACACACATGTACAGTATCACATAGACATATGTACAGTATCACACAGACACCTACAGTATCACACACACACACATGTACAGTATCACACACACACTCTCACGTTCTACAAACACATGATTGACATCCTCTACAGCTCCACATATATAATAGCCGTCAACCTCCATGTTAAATTTAAGTTTCAAAAAATCCTTTGAGGGGTATATTTCATTAACAATTTTAAATTGTGTTTCTTTAATTTGGGGAAGAACATATCTTGTCTTTATTTTCCTTAGCTCAACTTTTGTAAACTCCGTCAGGATATATTGTCTATGAACTGTGGCCGGAAAATATTATTTCACTAAAACTGGCCTCATATATTTGTTGGAACATTTTTCATCACAGAAATGAACATCTTCAATATTAAGGTTTCTCAGACCAGGGGTAGGATTTGAATACACAACATCCTGAGTCACCATGGACGAGGATAGACGTGCTTGTGGAAGGAACGAGATAAGTTGAGCTGTGTTAGCATAGGTTGCCCAATAAAAGTTGAAAAAGAGCGTCAGACTTTGTGTGCACTTCTTCTGGACGCTACAATATGAACAAGGAGAATTAAAACAAGTAGAAAAACAGTACAATACAGCGCCAAGGCCTTGTTAATGCAATAAAGTCATTAGACTTAGACTTCCTTTTTATTGTCATTCAAATTTGAACTTTACAGTACAGATAAGAACGAAATTTCGTTACATAAGCTCATGGTAGTGCAGGATAAAAAAGCAATAAGGTGCATATATAAATAAATAAATATATAAAAATATATATAAAATAAATACATATATATATATAAATAAATAGATTACTGTACAGATAAATATATTGCACTTTTTCACATGCGTCCACGTTTATGGATGTATGTTATATTGTCTTTTTTATTCCGGCGAGTTGAGGGGATAATTTAATTAGGTTGCGTTCAAGAGTCTTACGGCCTGAGGGAAGAAGCTGTTACAGAACCTGGAGGTTCTGCTTCGGAGGCTGCGGAACCTCTTTTTAGAGTCCAGCAGTGAAAACAGTCCTTGGTGGGGGTGGGAGGAGTCTTTGCAGATTTTCTGAGCCCTGGTCAGGCAGCGGCTTTTTGCAATCTCCTGGATAGGAAATACTACATTATAGTAGAATGTAAAATATATATATGTAGTAATGTGTATAGTTATAGGCTCACACAAGTTATGTTAATTGTTTAAATTTGGAGCATGGTATCCTAGCTTTTTGGGTTTTAGAGGTAGAAAGCGTTTTAAAGTAAAGTTCTAACTCTATTTTTAAAGGCACAAAAACAGGTCGGGTATTGAGAACCTTACATTTATGAATATAAAACTTAGCCAATAGTGTAATGAGGTTGCAAATGTCAAATTCCTCTTAGAAAAAAAGTTCCCATACGGTTTTCTAAATATTTTTCACACTTTAGAAATTGTATTTTTTGTATTTCCAAATGAAATTTGAATAAATCTATTTTTTTTTAATAGTTTTTTTTAATTTCCCATTCCTGAAAAGAAACTTCCCTAACTAAAACATGTACTGAGCCACAAAGTTAAGATATGGAGGTCTTGTTGACATTGGATTGCTTTTCGGCTCTATAATGAGCAAAACTCCAAACATAAATATTACGTATATGCGGTCCTCAGACCCTGTTGAATGCGTGCTGCAGTAGTGAAGCAGTACACTGATCACAGTGCACCCAAATAAAGACTGCAGAAACTATTAACACCTTTGTGAAACGATACATGTTTGATGCAATTACAGACCCCTGAGATTAATTTCCGTAATTCAGTTTAATGTGCGAGGCGTGTTTTTTTCTACATGTTTACCCGTGTTTACTGTCATTACCTTAACACGTTTTTTACTTTTGTAGGATATTTTGGCCGGTTATGAGGAGATGCTCAGCCTGTCCGCTGAGGCTGGAGAGATACTGAAAAAACTCTGGTCCGAATCCCCTCAGGAGTGTGCTCTTTTGAGCCCCGGTCGGTCCAGTCCTGGGCTCGCTGCCTCCAGCCGACACGGTGGTGACGTCTCCAGCCGACAGGGTGGTGACGCCACTGGCGAAGACAACACGGTGTCTGTAGCGGCCGAACAAAATCCGGCAAGTCAAGTTGTCTTTCTGCTAAGTGTGAAGTGAATTATATTTATATAGCGCTTTTCTCTAGTGACTCAAAGCGCTTTACATAGTGAAACCAAATATCTAAGTTACATTTAAACCAGTGTGGGTGGCACTGGGAGCAGGTGGGTAAAGTGTCTTGCCCAAGGACACAACAGCAGTGACTAGGATGGCGGAAGCGGGGATCGAACCTGCAACCCTCAAGTTGCTGGCACGGCCGCTCTACCAACCGAGCTATACCGCCCCAGTGTAACCCACAGTACGGTTAAATTTTTTTTCCTGTCAAAAATGTCTCTTTATTTTTCTTATCAGCAAAAACTGCATTTTGCAGCAGACAAAGAATCACTGGTGTAATGAATACTATTACCGTATTTCCTTGAATTAGCGCCGGGGCGGTAATTAATTTAAAACCTCTTCTCACTCCGGCGCTTACCAATGGCATGCGGTAAATGTAAGCATGCGCTAATTATTTTAAACCTCTTCTCACTCCGGCGCTTACCAAAGGCATGCGGTAAATTTAGACATGCGCTTATAAATTTGAGTGTGATGTAAGGATACCATCATGAAAAGCACATTTAATAAAAAAAATGTATTATGGTCTTACCTTTACTTATAAATGAAGTCCATGCGCAGCTCCTTCTGAACAAAGGCATCGATAACTTGTTTATAGAAGTCTTCCTTATCTTTCTTCAGTTTTAAAAGTCTCTCTGTCTCGATGGAGATATTCCTTTAATTATTACCTCCTGCTTCGATTGAAAGTCCAGTTTAGAAAACGGTTTTATTTTAGATATGTAATCCTCTGTGTTAGAAGTGCAAGCGAGAGGAAAAAATAAACGATCGCTGCTAACTGTTGCTGCTTGTTGTCACTTCTTCTGCGGCCGAGTAGTCGTAAGAAGGATCACTAGCGCCCTCTACCACCAGGAGGCGGGAGTCATTTAATGACTCATATTTGACACACGCAGCTACGGTATATTCATAAAACATAGCTGCTTACTGTTCTTTTTAGCATATTCTATAGCTTGGACCTTAAATCCTACTGAATAGCTCTTTATCTTCTTCCCTTTATGCGATTTTAAATTATTTAAATCAGCCTCCTCCATTTTGAAAATGATGACCTGACGTGACCCGGCGGAAATTCTAGGCATATGCTAATTATTTTGGAAACGAGTTTGACCCGGCGGTAATTCTGACTTGGCGGTAATGCTAAGCATGCGCTAATTATTTTGCGAAGCGAATTTGACCCGGCGGTAATTCTAGGCAGGCGCGTATTATATCCCCGGCGACAATTCAAGGAAATACGGTAGTCTTAAAGGAGAACTGTACTTTTTATTTATTTTGCCTATCATTCACAGTCCTTACGTGAGACAAGAGCACATGTTTTTCTTTTTTTTAATGCATTCTAACTAGTGAATATATGCTTGTAAAAGTCAGCTAACAACAAAGCCAATGGTACTTCCTCTATTTTGCCCATTAATTGCTCTAAAAAACATCCAGAAACCTGCAACAACGTTTTATATACATGCTATAAGTATCTATGTTTTGTAGTAACATTCATTATAACATGTAATTACGTATTTTGGTCATACAGTGGTGTCGTCAATTACACCAGTGTTTTTCAACCACTGTGCCATGAGAGATGATGTCATTTCACCTAATTGGGATAAAAAAATATTTTTGCAAACCAGTAATTATAATCCGCAAATGTGCCGTTGTTGAGTGTCTGTGCTGTCTAGAGCTTGACAGAGTAACCGTGTAATACTCTTCCATATCAGTAGGTGGCAGCAGGTAGCCAATTGCTTTGTAGATGTCGGGAACATGGTTTGTCGTGATCACAATATGCGGGAGGCAGCATGTAGGTAAAAAGGTATCTAACACTTAAACCAAAAATAAATAAAAGGTGAGTGCCGCTAAGAAAAGGCATTGAAGCTTATGGATGGCTATGCAAAACGAAACTAAAACTGAACTGGCTGCCAAATAAACAAAACCAGAATGCTGGACGACAGCAAAGACTTACATTGTTTGGAACAGATGGCGTCCACAAAGTACATCCGTACATGACATGACAATCAACAATGTCCCCACAAAGAAGAATAGCGTCCGCACAACTTAAATAGCCTTGATTGCGAAAACAAAGCAGGTGCGGGCAATAGCACTCAAAAGAAAGGCATGAAGCTGTTACAGGGAAACACCAACAAAACAGGAAGGGCCACCAAAATAACAGCGCAAGACAGGAACTAAAGCACTACACACTGGAAAACAACAACAAACTCAAAATAAGGCACGACAACCTGGTGGAGTTTCATATTTTAACTTTTTCTGCTGGTGGTGTGCGTCCGTTTTTTTTTAAATTAAAATAATTTGCCCTGGCTCAAAAAAGGTTGAAAAACACTGAATTACACAGATGCATCACAACTAGAGATGTCCGATAATGGCTTTTTGCCGATATCCGATATTCCGATATTGTCCAACTCTTTAATTACCGATACCGATATCAACCGATACCGATATCAACCAATATATGCAGTAGTGGAATTAACACATTATTATGCCTAATTTGGACAACCAGGTATGGTGAAGATAAGGTACTTTAAAAATTTTTTAAAAAAATAAGATAAATAAATTAAAAACATTTTCTTAAATAAAAAAGAAAGTAAAACAATATAAAAACAGTTACATAGAAACTAGTAATTAATGAAAATTAGTCAAATTAACTGTTAAAGGTTAGTACTATTAGTGGACCAGCAGCACGCACAATCATGTGTGCTTACGGACTGTATTCCTTGCAGACTGTATTGATATATATTGATATATAATGTAGGAACCAGAATATTAATAACAGAAAGAAACAACCCTTTTGTGTGAATGAGGGGAGGGAGGTTTTTTGGGTTGGTGCACTAATTGTAAGTGTATCTTGTGTTTTTGATGTTGATTTAATAAATTTAAAAAAAAAACGATACCGATAATAAAAAAAACGATACCGATAATTTCTGATATTACATTTTAACGCATTTATCGACCGATAATGTCGGCAGGCCGACATTATCGGACATCTCTAATCACAACGTTCGTTTTTTCCTTCAACAGCACGACTCATAATGACAGACTTCATGACAGACAACAAAGACTACTTTGGGACAATTGATGATCCAGAAACTTATATTTTTGAGCCTGAATATAAGGAGGATGAAGCTGAGCTACAAGTTTTAAAAGCTGTGTGCTAAACAGATACAGCCTTAGTGAAGTACTGGTTATAAAACTGGTTTTAAAAGCCAAAAACCGCGGTCCATAAGGGTGTTTTTTCCCATGCAGAGTGGACCGAACGGTGTACGTTGCATCCGTACTTTCCACAATGAAGACATCTAACAAGCGATTGCCTACTTTTTTTTTTTACTTTGTGGATTATTTGGTCTTTGTGAGTTGTGATATCGCCCTCTATTATGAAAGTTTATGGAACATAACTGCGAAGGAGCAGGGGCTATGCTGCACATGTGCATGTAGATATGATGCTAATCTCTTGAATTTGTGCATGTCTTTTCCTCTCATCAGATCGCAAGCGAGAGCGAGCAGAATGTGGAGGAAAGTTCCACGCCTCCGCCGACCGTCTCCCTGCACTCCCTTGAAGCCAGTGTAATTGCTGGAAAAATCTCCCAGTATGAAGAGGCTTACCGTCAAAAAGCAAGGGTGAGCTTGATCTTCCGCATGAATGTACTTTTCCCATGAATGTATTTTATTGTGTACTGAAGTATTGGTTCTGTAATTATGAGACAAAACACTTGCATCTCAAATCTGCCCCGCCCGCTGAAACGAATTAAAAATGATTTAATCCGTGCTTGGCCCTCCCGAAACAGCACAATTTTAACATATAACATACATTTTTCTAAGAAAAACTAACGTTTAGATCCGGCCTGGGCAATTATTTTGACTCAGGGGGCCAAATTTAGAGAAAAAAAATGTGTCTGGGGGCCGGTATATCTAATTTTAGGAACACTAAGATGTCTCACAATAATGGCTGATTGAATGCTAAAAACGTTATGACAGATCGCCTTCAAAAACAGAATGGAATTTCAATTTTTTTACTGAATGAGACACCCAGAATGTACATGAAAATAAAGAATGTGGATTTACAATATTAACTATGAACAATAAAACACTGAATATTGACAACATTTGAACTCACACCCCTTCTCCGTCGACATATTTTACAATCAAGCGAAACGCAACAAAAATGCAACAAACACAGCAAAATATGAACATGAAGGGTAAAAAAAACCCCCACCTACAATCTGTTACATCTGATATATCGCTAAGCTTTAGAACTTTGTTGTAAAAATCTCCCTATGCGGCTGTCCCTGACACCCACATTTCAGGCTCGCTTTTTGGGAAACACTCTTGATGCCTCGTTTGTGCTGCTGTGACTTAGATTACCATAGTAACTAATTAGATTACCATAGTAACTAGTATATCATGCAAAAGCGCAGATTCAAACCATTCAAATACTTTGTATAGTTCAAGACTTACGGTCATTAGAAAACATCACTGCACATCATAATGGCAGCTACAGTTTCCGTCTTAAATATCTAAAAAATCAATTGGGAATGTCCGGATTTTGTTCAAATAAAGCAAATAATGCCATTGTTTGTGGTCCCTTTTTATTTAGAAAAGTATCGAAATACATTTTGATACCGGTACCAAAATATTGGTATCGACACAACCCTACCTAAGACACTTGCCCCTAAACCTAAACAATAGATAGATAGATAGATATTTTATTGATCCTGAGGGAAATTTAAGAAATTCATGGAATCAAACAAATACAAATCGATGGTTTTTTCTAATGGAATTGATGGATTTAAAGAAATAATTGTTGCAGCCCTGCTGCACATGTTCTCATTGGTCTGTTTTTCTAAAACAGTGGGTGTCGTCGTTCTCTCTAACCCAAGGGCGTCAAACTCCTTTTCATCGTGGGCCACATCGCAGATACCAAAGCCCTCAGAGGGCCGCGTCATGATAATATTACACAGTTTCCATTTCGTTGGTGAGAAGCTCTGCCATCCGCGGGGAGCTCAAAGTAAAGCCGCTGCTCCTCCACATCGAGAGGAGCCAGATGAGGTGGTTCGGGCATCTGGTCAGGATGCCACCCGAACGCCTCCCTAGGGAGGTGTTTAGGTCACGTCCGATCGGTAGGAGGCCGCGGGGAAGACCCAGGACACATTGGGAAGACTATGTCTCCCGGCTGGCCTGGGAACGCCTCGGGGTCCCACAGGAAGAGCTGGACGAAGTGGCTGGGGAGAGGGAAGTCTGGGCTTCCCTGCTTAGGCTGCTGCCCCCGTGACCCGACCACGGATAAGCGGAAGAAGATGGATGGATGGATGGATGGATGTTATCGTTGTTTACTAGCAAACTAATGGAAAACCTGCTTTGGAATCAATAGTCAGAGTGACAACTTAACTTCAGCTAGTGTAGAATTTTCATTAGAAACAGGTTTGAATGAAACAAAGGCAAGGAATACAGTATGAACGGGATTCAAAAGGCACTATTTGTCGCGGTTTACCTGACACATGAAACGTGACAAATTGCGGGAGTGCACTATCCACTTTCGCCGCTGTTCCAACTTTGACCACAGTTGCTATGTAGAGTGGAGCTTTCCCTCATTTTCAGCAGACTGCATTGCAAAATGATGAACCCCTCCTCTTCCTCTCATGCGAGATCTACCCAGGAATGGGGCCGTATAAATCCCTTTCCTACTGTAGCTTGTTGCATCAATTAATATTGAGTTAAGAGCTGCATTTGCATGCCTTCATGCTTTTTTTCTGTCAAAATGATGATATACTAATCAATAAAGAGGAAATACAGTTGATGCACATTCTTTCTAGGTAATCGTGGGTCACAAAGAATAAAGTTCGACACTTGTGGTCTAACCTAAAGCATAACAAAAAGCAGAGAGACTGCGCCTATCTCAAAATACGCGTAAGTTACGGAACCAATGTATTGGGAGATTATAAACCTTTTAGTGTTAGCCGTATTGTTTCAAACTCTTTCACGTCCAGACTTTGGCTCGTAGTCTAACGCAGAACACGTTCAATCCGGCCCGAGATGAGTTTTTGTTCAGCGTAAAATTGAGCTGCATTTTTAAATGTTCTAAATGTGTCCTATAGCAATTCTATTAGGCAAGCAAATAGTATACCAGGCAAGAGGTGCACGGTAAAGCGGGGCTGCGACTCCTCCCCCTCGATTTGGCGTAAACCACAAGCTTCTGGTGGAATTTTTGACTACGGTACTCCTCTTGACAAAATTAGTGCAGTTCAGCTAAATTTGTTGGTTTTCTGACATGGACTTGTTTCTTCAGCATTGTCCACACGTTGAAGTCAGGACTTTGGGAAGGCCATTCTAAAATGTTCATTCTAGCCTGATTTAGCCATTCCTTTACCACTTTTGACGTGTGTTTGGGGTCATTGTCCTGTTGGAACACCCAACTGTGCCCAAGACCCAACCTCCGGGCTGATGATTTTAGTTTGTCCTGAAGAATTTGGAGGTAATCCTCCTTTTTCATTGTCCCATTTACTCTCTGTAAAGCACCAGTTCTATTGGCAGCAAAACAGGCCCAGAGCATAATACTACCACCACCATGCTTGACGGTAGGCATGGTGTTCCTAGGATTAAAGGCCTCGCCTTTTCTCCTCCAAACATTGCTGGGTATTGTGGCCAAACAGCTCAATTTTTGTTTCATCTGACCACAGAACTTTCCTCTAGAAGGTATTATCTTTGTCCATGTGATGTCAGATGTAAAAAAAATTTAGCTGTTTGGCCACAAAACCCAGCAATACAGGTAAAAGCCAGTAAATTAGAATATTTTGAAAAACTAGATTTATTTCAGTAATTGCCTTCAAAAGGTGGATCTCAGGAAACAGAGTGGACCGACACCAGCAGATGACATGACATGGCACCCCAAACCATCACTGATGGTGGAAACTTTACACTAGACTTCAGGCAATGTGGATCCTGTGCCTCTCCTGTCTTCCTCCAGACTCTGGGACCTCGATTTCCAAAGGAAATGCAAAATTTGCATGGTTGGGTGATGGTTTGGGGTGCCATGTCATCTGCTGGTGTCGGTCCACTCTGTTTCCTGAGATCCAGGGTCAACGCAGCCGTCTACCAGCAAGTTTTAGAGCACTTCATGCTTCCTGCTGCTGACCTGCTCTATGGAGATGGAGATTTCAAGTTCCAACAGGACTTGGCGCCTGCACACAGCGCAAAATCTACCCGTGCCTGGTTTACGGACCATGGTATTTCTGTTCTAAATTGGCCCGCCAACTCCCCTGACCTTAGCCCCATAGAAAATCTGTGGGGTATTGTGAAAAGGAAGATGCAGAATGCCAGACCCAAAAACGCAGAAGAGTTGAAGGCCACTATCAGAGCAACCTGGGCTCTCATAACACCTGAGCAGTGCCAGAAACTCATCGACTCCATGCCACGCCGCATTAACGCAGTAATTGAGGCAAAAGGAGCTCCAACCAAGTATTGAGTATTGTACATGCTCATATTTTTCATTTTCATACTTTTCAGTTGGCCAACATTTCTAAAAATCCCTTTTTTGTATTAGCCTTAAGTAATATTCTAATTTTGTGACACACGGAATTTTGGATTTTCATTTGTTGCCACTTCAAATCATCAAAATTAAATGAAATAAACATTTGAATGCATTAGTCTGTGTGCAATGAATAAATATAATGTACAAGTTACACCTTTTGAATGCAATTACTGAAATAAATCAAGTTTTTCAAAATATTCTAATTTACTGGCTTTTACCTGTATGTTTGGAGGAGCAAAGGGGAGGCCTTTAATCCCATGAACACCATTCCTACCGTCAAGCATGGTGGTGATAGTATTTTGCTCTGAGCCTGTTTAGCTGCCAATGGAACCCAGCAGATTTGATCACATTTTCAGAAGACTCATAATAAATTCATAAAAGAACCAAACTTCATGAATGTCTCAACAAGTATGTGCTCCAATCACGTAAACTTTTGACCACAGATGTACATTTTCAGAATGGGCTTTTTCTATTTTGGGCCAAAGTAAAACAAAGACACCAATGTGAAGTTGTCGTCGTTTTATTCTTGCGTTATCATGCCATGATTTTACCCGGCCCCCTGAGCTAAACTCGGGTTTGACACCTAACGGTTCTAACCTAAACCTTATTTGTTGTGGTTCAGACAATTTTCAGAGGGCATCAGCAGAAGATGGAGGACATGGTAACTCGGGTGGCAAAGGCCCAGTTGGAGCAGATGAAACGCTATGAAGAGCGCATGGAGTTGAAGCGGAGGCAGGAGTACCAGCACATGAGTGACATGATGGAACGAGAGTGAGATGACTTTGCAAATATTAACATATATAAGTATTTCATTAAAAAAAATATGTACAATCCATCATGTTATGGTAGCTTTAACAGAGAGAGACAGGAATGTTTAGGTCTCCTAAAATCTAATCAGTTGTTTCTTATCCCATTTCTGACATTTCCTAAAAGTTTCATGAAAATCCAGCCATAACTTTTTGAGCTATGTTGCTAACTAACTAACTGGCAAACCCTGGTGATCCTTTGTTATACTTTTTTAATGATTGACAAGTCTTATAATTCTGACACACGTATGAGCAAGACCAAAGGGCTGTCGAAGGACTTCAGGAACAAGATTTGAGAGCTGCACAAGACTGCAATAGACTGTTCTTTTCTTTCTGTCTCTCAATTAGGGATGTCCCGATCCAGGTTTTTGCACTTCCGATCCGATACCGATATTGTTTTTGCATTTCCGATCCGATACCGATACTGACCGATACCGATACTGACCGATACTGGCCTATCCGAGCATGTATTAAAGTTTAAAGTTATTTAGCCTACTTAGTTGTCAGAATCATGTTGAAAAGGGTTTTAGTACTCTTGATAACAACTAGCCAGCTGAATTAGGTGAGTTTGAATAATACACAATGGTTGGTAACAAGAAACTGACCTGTTTATTCAAGGATAAACACAAAATAGACAAAATTATACATGACAAACAGAAATGGCATCATTGAAATAGGGCTGGGCGATATGGCCTTTTTTATATATTGCGATATTTTAAGGCCATATTGCGATACACAATATATATCTTGATATTTTGCCTTAGCCTTGAATGAACACTTGATGCATATAATCACAAAAGTATGATGATTCTATGTGTTTTGATTGATTGATTGAGACTTTTATTAGTAGGTTGCACAGTGAAGTACATATTCCGTACAATTGACCACTAAATGGTAACACCCCAATAAGTTTTTCAACTTGTTTAAGTCGGGGTCCACTTAAATTGATTCATGATACAGATATATACTATCAGATATATACTATCATCATAATATAGTCATCACACAAGATAATCACATTGAATTATTTACATTATTTATAATCCAGGGTGTGGAGGGGGGCGCCGGATGTAAGTGTCAAAAAGACAGCCAAAAGAGTTTGATATGAGAATAAATCTAAAGTTAAAATATAGGGTAGAAATGCACCCATTTGCAGGAAATGTAGTCTTGATTTTCAAAATTTTCTTTCAAGGCTTGCATGTCTACATTAAAACATTCTTCTTCATACTGCATTAATATATGCTACTTTTAAACTTTCATGCAGAGACGGAAATCACAACTAAAAATATCACTAATTTTTTCATACGGTGTTGATGTGGAAATTTTTGCCTCTGCATTTTGATGGTGTGGGCGTGTGGCACCGAATGGAGATAAGCGTCTTGACAGACGTCACAATATTTGAACAATGATGACGAAAACTGTTTTCTCTGTCGTGTCCGTGTGTCGAAAATTGTTATGCGCTTATTTTTTTATTAGATTTTGTGCCTGGCATAGATTTGCTATGCGCAGAGGACGCTTAAACAGTGCGCAATTGCACAGGCGAGCACCTTAGAGGGAGCGTTGCTCGCACGGCTGCGCTAGCATCACAGCTAACGTTAGCCATGCTGCTACCTCTCTGCTCGGGGAGGACGTATACGTATGTGACGTATGACGTGACAGTATGTGACGTGTGTCGTGAGAGTATGTGACGTGTGTAAGAAGGTGCGCTGCTGTCTGTGAGAGGGAGACACAGGAAAGAGTGAGAAGAGCCTGTCGTGTAATGCCAGCAGCTAAAAGCAACTGCGTGAGAATTGTGGATGTGTTGAAGGTGTGCTGGAAAATGCGGAACGGAAATTACGGAGCAGCAGAAAAGTGGAATGTATTATTTAAATCGGTGCGTTGGAAAACACGGACCGGAGTTTTTTTTTTTAACTGGATCTGGATCGGCATTTTCCCATGCCTTGCCGATACGCAATTTTTGGCAAATATCGGCAGCCGATCCGATCCAAATATCGGATCGGGACATCCCTACTCTCAATACAATAAACCTACCATAACATGTTGATGTCTTTGTAAACTTTAAACTTCTTCGATTAAACTTTCTAAACCAGGAAGGGGATCAAATGAACGAATTAAGTGCTTTCCTGCTTTGGTATTTTCTTTCAAACTCTTGCTTCTGTTACTCATAAGTCCTGTGGCTTTAGGTGTGCTGCGGTCGCCGCTATTAACACTAGATCTTGGCTTAGCAGCACAAGCAGCTTCGGGGATCAAATACTTATTTTCCCTGACTTCCACAATAATGTTTTTTCAATGTTTCGTACTGTAGAACAAAAGAGAGCATTGGCCGTCAGGAGAAGCTAAAGGAAGAGCAGCGCCACAGACTGAAGGTACACTACAATCCACTTTGAAATACATGGTGAATGTACCTTCACATCTCACTGACTTGTCCTCCTGACCCAAAGATCCTTAACCTCCGTGTGAGGGAGGCGGAGCAGCAGCGTCTGAGGGAGGCGGAGCTGGAGCGACAGCGTCAGACTGAAGGCAAAGAGCGGCTGCGGAACCTCAACTCCATTCAAGAGGAGATCCTGCAGCTCAACCAGCTTCTGGAGTCCTCCACCCAGAACCAGACCACGGCGCACCCAACCAGCGTTGGCACATACACCACCCGTGGGAACCAGTTTTGCTCCCAGGTGTCCGAGGTGGTTCAAAAGACGGCAGAAGTGAGTGTAGTGTTTATTTCATTTTTTTTTAATTAAAGGGGAACATTATCACCAGACCTATGTAAGCGTCAATATATACCTTGATGTTGCAGAAAAAAGACCATATATTTTTTAAACCAATTTCCGAACTCTAAATGGGTGAATTTTGGCGAATTAAACGCCTTTCTATTATTCGCTCTCGGAGCGATGACGTCACAACGTGACGCCACATCGGGAAGCAATCCGCCATTTTCTCAAACACATTACAAACACCGAGTCAAGTCAGCTCTGTTATTTTCCGTTTTTTCGACTGTTTTCCGTACCTTGGAGACATCATGCCTCGTCGGTGTGTTGTCGGAGGGTGTAAAAACACGAACAGGGACGGATTCAAGTTGCACCAGTGGCCCAAAGATGCGAAAGTGGCAAGAAATTGGACATTTGTTACGCACACTTTACCGACGAAAGCTATGCTACGACAGAGATGGCAAGAATGTGTGGATATCCTGCGACACTCAAAGCAGATGCATTTCCAACGATAAAGTCAAAGAAATCTGCCGCCAGACCCCCATTGAATCTGCCGGAGTGTGTGAGCAATTCAGGGACAAAGGACCTCGGTAGCACGGCAAGCAATGGCGGCAGTTTGTTCCCGCAGACGAGCGAGCTAAACCCCCTGGATGTCTTGGCTCACACCGTCACATCGGGAAGCAATTCGCCATTTTCTCACTTTCGTTGGTGTGTTGTCGGAGGGTGTAACAACACGAACAGGGACGGATTCAAGTTGTACCAGTGGCCCAAAGATGCGAAAGTGGCAAGAAATAGACATCGCAAAATAGACATTGTTACAAGAGAATAAATAAATGTTAATACTAATAACACAAATAATAATACCATTTGTCATTTATAACACAAAGGCTGCTATTTCTTTAAATCTGAGCGTTTCAGTACATGTTCTTTAGTGGAAAAGTTTTAAACCTCCTTTCATGTGTTAAAGGGGAACATTATCACAATTTCAAAAGGGTTAAAACCATTAAAAATCAGTTCCCAGTGGCTTATTTTATTTTTCGAAGTTTTTTTCAAAATTTTACCCATCACGCAATATCCCTAAAAAACGTTTCAAAGTGCCTGATTTTAACCATCGTTATATACACCCGTCCATTTTCCTGTGACGTCACACAGTGATGCCAATACAAACAAACATGGCGGATAGAACAGCAAGATATAGCGACATTAGCTCGGATTCAGACTCGGATTTCAGCGGCTTAAGCGATTCAACAGATTACGCATGTATTGAAACGGATGGTTGTAGTGTGGAGGCAGGTAGCGAAAACGAAATTGAAGAAGAAACTGAAGCTATTTAGCCATATCGGTTTGAACCGTATGCAAGCGAAACCGACGAAAACGACACGACAGCCAGCGACACGGGAGAAAGCGAGGACGAATTCGGTGATCGCCTTCTAACCAACGATTGGTATGTGTTTGTTTGGCATTAAAGGAAACTAACAACTATGAACTAGGTTTACAGCATATGAAATACATTTGGCAACAACATGCACTTTGAGAGTGCAGACAGCCCAGTTTTCATCAATTAATATATTCTGTAGACATACCCTCATCCGCTCTCTTTTCCTGAAAGCTGATCTGTCCAGTTTTGGAGTTGATGTCAGCAGGCCAGGGAAGCTAGGGTCGATATTCTTCTATGCCATCTCTGTCGTAGCATAGCTTTCGTCGGTAAAGTGTGCAGAACAAACGTCCAATTTCTTGCCACTTTCGCATCTTTGGGCCACTGGTGCAACTTGAATCCGTCCCTGTTCGTGTTGTTACACCCTCCGACAACACACCGACGAGGCATGATGTCTCCAAGGTACGGAAAACAGTCGAAAAAACGGAAAATAACAGAGCTGATTTGACTCGGTGTTTGTAATGTATTTGAGAAAATGGCGGATTGCTTCCCGATGTGACGTCATCGCTCCGAGAGCGAATAATAGAAAGGCGTTTAATTCGCCAAAATTCACCCATTTAGAGTTCGGAAATCGGTTAAAAAAATATATGGTCTTTTTTCTGCAACATCAAAGTATATATTGACGCTTACATAGGTCTGGTGATAATGTTCCCCTTTAATAATTTCACACATAAGTCGCTCCTGAGTATAAGTCGCACCCCCGGCCAAACTATGAAAAAAAACTGCGACTTATAGTCCGAAAAATATGGTAAGTGCTTTCCTGCTTTGGTATTTTCTTTCAAACTCTTGTTGTCCTGTGGCTTTACGTGTGCTGCGGTCGCCGCCATTAACACTAGATCTTGGCTTAGCAGCACAAGCAGCTTCGTACTGCGTCCATGAATCTTCACAATGGTGAATTTTAAAGCGACTCATTAGATTTGTTGTGTTGAAGCACTTCTTTTTCCGTCCTGGTGGAATTTTAGTTTTGCAAACTGAAAGTGAAATTCTTCCGCCACTGTAAAAGAAAAGCCCACACAACAAGGTTTGCTGGAAAAAAAAGCCCACAACAGTGACTATATGCCGCGTCGTGTTGTTTTTTTCTCTGTACACACCAGGTTGTGTGCGCAGTATCATGACATCACAAATATGCACGCACACTGTAACCAGGTAGCAGGACAAGCCACAGCAGAAACCAACGACAAACACAAAGAGGCATAAACCCTGATTATTATCAGCTCATTTTATCTGTTGATTTTTTTTTTTCCAGGTACAGTATCCCAGCGTGGAAGACATGACCGTGGCAGAGCGTGCCCTCCACGAAATGAGGGCGCTGATCTGCTCGATGCAGGAGGAAGCGGCCACAGCTCAAGAGGAGATGAAGAAAAAGGAGCTGGAGGAGGAGGAAGAATCCCGTCGGAAGCTGTCATTGCTGAAGACTCAACAGGAAGCACAAAAGAAGGCAGAGCTTTCAGCCAAAGAGAAAACAAACGAGCACGGTTAGCACTGAGTATTTTCCCTCTCAGAAAGATGTGACAGTAGCTGACTAAGTCCTTCTTTTTTACACAAAACGTACACATTGCTCAAAAAGGTTCATTATGTCTTCTTATTCATATGCTTTTTTAAATGTTCTTGTGATCAGACCATATTTTCGGTATATTAGATGGAATCTTTACCTGACATGTTTCGACTGTCATCTGCAGTCTTCTTCAGAAGGGTCACCTGACCACTGTGACCTGTTGCCTATCAGCTGTTCTTATAGGCGTGGCCAACCAGGAAGACCTGTCAAGTCTACCTGGTTTTGCAATTATCTGATATGGCTGATTTTAAGATTTCCTGTTCGGATTTTTGTTTTAGGCTTCTTGTAGGTTCGCAGCCGAGTGTGAAGCGACTGGGATAAGAATCAGCACCTCCAAGTCCGAGTCCATGGTTCTCGCCCGGAAAAGGGTGGAGTGCCATCTCCGGGTTGGGGAGGTGACCTTGCCCCAAGTGGAGGAGTTCAAGAATCTTGGAGTTTTGTTCACGAGTGAGAGAAGAGTGGATCGACAGGCGGATCGGTGCGGCGTCTTCAGTAATGCGGACACTGTATCGGTCCGTTGTGGTGAAGAAGGAGCTGAGCCGGAAGGCAAAGCTCTCAATTTACCGGTCGATCTACAAACCCCGTTTCCATATGAGTTAGGAAATTGTGTTAGATGTAAATATAGACGGAATACAATGATTTGCAAATCATTTTCAACCAATATTCAGTTGAATATGCTACAAAGACAACATATTTGATGTTCAAACTGATAAACTTTTTTTTTTTGCAAATAATCATTAACTTTAGAATTTGATGCCAGCAACATGTGACAAAGAAGTTGGGAAAGGTGGCAATACAATGTCAGCAAGACAATGCCAAGCCACATTCAGCACGTGTTACAACAGCGTGGCTTCGTAAAAAAAAAAAGAGTGCGGGTACTTTCCTGGCCCGCCTGCAGTCCAGACCTGTCTCCCATCGAAAATGTGTGGCGCATTATGAAGCGTAAAATACGACAGCGTAGACCCCGGACTGTTGAACGACTGAAGCTCTACATAAAACAAGAATGGGAAAGAATTCCACTTTCAAACCTTCAACAATTAGTTTCCTCAGTTCCCACTCGTTAATTGAGTGTTGTTAAAAGAAAAGGTGATGTAAAACAGTGGTGAACATGCCCTTTCCCAACTACTTTGGCACGTGTTGCAGCCACGAAATTCTAAGTTAATTATTATTTGCAAAAAAAAATAAAGTTTATGAGTTTGAACATCAAATATCTTGTCTTTGTAGTGCATTCAATTGAACATGGGTTGAAAAGGATTAGCAAATCATTGTATTCCGTTTATATTTACATCCAACACAATTTCCCAACTCATATGGAAACGGGGTTTGTACTTTCCCATCCTCACCTATGGTCATGAGCTTTGGGTTATGACCGAAAGGACAAGATCACGGGTACAAGCGGCCGAAATGAGTTTCCTCCGCCGGGTGGCTGGGCACTCCCTTAGAGATAGGGTGAGAAGCTCCGCCATCCGGGAGGAGCTCAAAGTAAAGCCGCTGCTCCTCCACATGGAGAGGAGCCAGATGAGGTGGTTCGGGCATCTGGTCAGGATAATAATAATAATAACAATAATGGATTAGATTTTATATCGCGCTTTTCTATTATTAGATACTCAAAGCGCTCACAGAGAAGTGGGAACCCATCATTCATTCACACCTAGTGGTGGTGGTAAGCTACATTTGTAGCCACAGCTGCCCTGGGGTAGATTGACGGAAGCGAGGTTGCCAGTTTGCGCCTACGGCCCCTCCGACCACCACCTATCATTCATTCATCATCCATTCACCGGGGATGTGTCACCAAGGACACCACGGCAGCGATTTGGATGTCAAGAGGCGGGGAGCGAACCTGCAACCCTCAGGTTTCTGGCATGGCCGCTCTACCCCACTACGCCATACCACCCAAACGCCTCCCTCGGGAGGTGTTTAGGGCACGTCCGACCGGTAGGAGGCCACGGGGAAGACCCAGGACACGTTGGGAAGACTATGTCTCCCGGCCGGCCTGGGAACGCCTCGGGATCCCCTGGGAAGAGCTGGACGAAGTGGCTGGGGAGAGGAAAGTCTGGGCTTCCCTGCTTAGGCTGCTGCCCCCGCGACCCGACCTCGGATAAGCGGAAGAAGATGGATGGATGGATGGGCTTCTTGTAAAACCTTCCAGTTGTCTCTTTTTCGCATTCTTTCTGACACTTTCTGTTCTTTCTTCCTTGTGTTGAATGTCCTCCCTGTTTCTCCCATGTATGATTTTTTGCATGATTTACACGGGATTTTGTGAATTATATTGCATTTCTTGTCTCTATCTGTTTTGTCTTTTGGATGTACAAGTAACTGTCTTGTTTTTGTGTGAGGTTTAACTGTTGTTTATTTTGTGTTTTTTCTTGACCCGCTATTTTGGTTCAGTTATTCCCCTAATGCAGTTGTTCTCAAATAGAGGTACGGGATTTTGTGAATTATATTGCATTTCTTTCTCTCTATCTGTTTTGTCTTTTGGATGTACAAGTAACTGTCTTGTTTTTGTGTGAGGTTTAACTGTTGTTTATTTTGTGTTTTTTCTTGACCCGCTATTTTGGTTCAGTTATTCCCCTAATGCAGTGGTTCTCAAATAGAGGTACGCGTACCCCTGGGGGTACTTGAAGGTATGCCAAGGGGTACGTGAGATTTTTTTTAAATATTGTAAAAATAGCAACAATTCAGAAATCCTTTATAAATATATTTATCGAATAATACTTCGACAAAATATGAATGTAAGTTCATAAACTCAGTGAAGCACAAGCTCAGGTTTCTCACTGAAAATGTCTGTCAAAAAGAACTGAAAAGAAATATAACAATGCAATATTCAGTGTTGACAGCTAGATTTTTTGTGGACATGTTCCATAAATATTGATGTTAAAGATTTCTTTTTTTGTGAAGAAATGTTTAGAATTAAGTTCATGAATCCAGAGGGATCTCTATTACAATCCCCAAAGAGGGAACTTTAAGTTGATGATTACTTCAATGTGTAGAAATTTTTATTTATAATTGAATCACTTGTTTATTTTTCAACTGTTCACTGTTATACAATTTAATAAGTCAGAAACTGATGACATAGTGCTGTATTTTACTTCTTTATCTCTTTTTTTCAACCAAAAATGCTTTGCTCTGATTAGGGGGTACTTGAATTAAAAAAAATGTTCACAGGGGGTACATCACTGAAAAAAGGTTGAGAACCACTGCCCTAATGTATGGTAAGGTTTTGACCTCTTTGTTCTGTATTTCAGGTTTTTCTTTTGTTTTCCTTTCCCTGTTTTTTACTTGTTGTTTCCCCTTTTTTGATGGCCCGGGTTGGATATTGGCAGTTTTTAAGTGCATTTTTTTATGTGTTTCTCTTCTTTTTTTCTATCTTGTTCTGCTGTTATGATGTTGGCTCATTTGTAGAGGTTTCTTACGACTTATAGTTTGTGTGCTGTGGGATGTTTGGAGGTCCAGAGTTGACATTGGTCGGTGTGTATCGGTTTTCGATGAACAGTCATGTTTTGACTGCCGTCATCTTTGAGGTGGATTTTCATGTCCAAAAAAGTTTTGGTTCCGTTCATTGGTTGGCCACGCCTATAAGAACAGTGGTCAGGTGACCCTTCTGAAGAAGACTGCAGATGACAGTCGAAACATGTCAGGTAAAGATTCCATCTAATATACCGAAAATATGGTCTGATTACAAGAACATTTGAAAAAGAAAAAGAAAACTCACACATTCACGTTCAAGGAACTTTATTGTCATAGAAGCACACGTGAGATGGCATGAAATGTATTACCAAATTCCCACATTCACTTTCATAAGTGAAAGCAAGAGAGAGCCTTTTCTTTGCGTTCAAGTACGGTCCACTTGCAAAGTGCATAGTTGTGTTGAAGTAAAGATGCCGTACGTTGTTGCTGCTTTGGTCCAGTTGTGTAACAGGATTCTGCCAATGTTTAACTGTCGTGTTCTTCTACAGGGCTGCAGAACAATGCTAAAGACACCACTTTGAAATGGTACAAGGACTTGCAGGAGTCTCTTGATCAGTGCGCTCAAAGCATAGAACAGCTCAGCTCCTCACAGGACAACCAGGTTGGTTTGTGCACGTGAAGTTGATGAGCATCAACATGTCAACCTTCCTCTGTGTGCAGACGAGGAGTGTGAAGTTGAACCTCCAGAGAGCCTCCACCATCCCCGTCAGTCAAATCTCCTTCAATTCTGGATCTCATCTACAAGAAATCTTTGGAAAGCTCACCAAGCTGCTCTCTGGCCAGGCAGTGGTGCGTGGGGGCCAGTCTGTGTCCACCTCGCAGCACCCACAGGGCCTGGACTTTGTGTGTTACAAAATGGCCGAGAAGTTTGTGGTGAGTACTACACCCTCAGAATCCTCCGTTAAGACCAGAAGGTGGCAGCTGAGGATTTTGTTGTTGCAGAAACAAGGGGAGGCGGAGGTGGCGGCTCATCACGAAGCGGCCTTCCCCATCGGTGTGGTGGCGTCGGGTATCTGGGAGCTACACCCCCGAGTGGGCGAACTCATGCTTGGACATCTGCACAAAAAATGTCCGTACGCCGTTCCACATTATCCCATGATGAAGGAAGGCATGTCTGTGGAGGAATATCAGAGGTGAGACCAACATATCAGCTGTGAAACTCAGAGAGTATTAAGAATTTCATAGTCAAATCTGATTTGTTAGCTTTTTCCTATTGTCGACTATTAGCCGAATTTACGGCTGTATGACTGGTCTCTAGGTGTCAGTATAACGTCACACGATGTAAGTCTAGCACAAGGGATTCTTTTAGATACTCATTACAAAACAAAGGTCTCATATGCGACTTTTTCCACTTCAAAAAAGGCTAAACCACCGATAAACACGGTGAAGGTTGGATTGTTCAGTGGCAAGTCCCACTGAACAATCACCAACTTTTCTAACCTCTGTTTTAAGATCTTATGGTCAACTGTGCCAAGGACCAACCAACTGAGAACGTGCCTGGTATGTTAACGTAACATATTATGGTAAAAGTCATTCAAATAACTATAACATATAGAACATGCTATACGTTTACCAAACAATCTGTCACTCCTAATCTCTAAATCCCATGAAATCTTATACATCTATTCTCTAACGTGAATGAGCTAAATAATATTATTTGATATTTTACAGTAATGTGTTGTTAATTTCACACATAAGTCGCTCCTGAGTATAAGTCGCACCCATACTTGCCAACCTTGAGACCTCCGATTTCGGGTGGTGGGGGGTGGGGGCGTGGTCGGGGGTGGGGCGGGGGGCGTGGTTAAGATATATATATATATATATATATATATATATATATATATATATATATATATATATATATATATATATATATATATATATATAAGAAATACTTGACTTTCAGTGAATTCTAGCTATATATATATATATATAAATCAAATAAATACTTGAATTTCAGTGTTCATTTATATACACATATACACACACACATAACACTCATTGTTGAGTTAAGGGTTGAATTGTCCATCCTTGTTCTATTTTCTGTCACTATTTCAGAACACACACATTATACAAATATACATTATAAAATCAATAAGAAAACGGGAGCTCTAATTTTGGAGTCTGAATTAGGATCAGAAGTTCCTATATAAACATTGCGCACTCACGTCGCCTTTTTGTATTGATTACTGCAGCTGTGCACTGGATTCATTCACAAATACAAACTACAACTCACAAACACTTTAGAGTTAGGCTCCACCATCAGAATGTGTACTTAAACTTATAAAGATCACATGGATATTATTCAGTGAGTTGATTCACCAAAACTAACCTGTTATACAGGAGGAAAAAGCACACAGGACGTTTCAATTGTTCACAGACTGGTCGCGCTCATCAGAATGACAAGACACTTCAGGTCTGCAGGTGATCGCATTCAATTGGGAAGAAACGCCCTACTGCCCGCTACTGACCAATGTGAATACTGATAAATGTGTAATGACAGCTCCAAAAACTAATTCAAACCACAAAATAAAATAAATAAATCAACACAAAAATGTGACACATTATGGGTGCGTCACATATGCATGTACAGTAGATGGCAGTATTGTCCTGTTTAAAAGTGTCACAACATTGCTGTTTACGGCAGACGAACTGCTTTATGGTAGACGCTGTTGTTGTGTGTTGTCAACACGTCACTCAGATCCGCATGGAGCTGGAGGGGGCGTGGCCTCCAGGTCCGCATGGAGCTGGAGGGGGCGTGGCCTCCAGCTCCGCCTGAATTTCGGGAGTTTTTCCGGAGAAAATTTGTCCCGGGAGGTTTTCGGGAGAGGCGCTGAATTTCGGGAGTCTCCCGGAAAATCCGGGAGGGTTGGCAAGTATGGTCGCACCCCCGGCCAAACTATGAAAAAAACTGCGACTTAAAGTCCGAAAAATACGGTACTTCATCAATCAATCAATCAATCAATGTTTATTTATATAGCTCTAAATCACAAAAGTCTCAAAGGGCTGTACAAGCCACAACGACATCCTCGGTACAGAGCCCACATAAGGGACGTCGATGTGAATGACTATGAGAAACCGCATATGTGGGTAACCCCCCCTCTCTAGGGGAGACCGAAAGCAATGGATGTCGACTGACATAATATTATGAAAGAACAGTCCTTAGTGGATCTAACATAGTAGTGAGAGTCCAGTTTAGTGACATGTATGTTCTGACACCACCAGATGGCAGTATAAGTGTCCACATAAGCGGCCATAAGACCCCAATTCAGTGGTGTACACAATTTGGGAAATAAGAGCTAAAAGGTGCTGTCCACGCATGTGGCCACTAAGGCCTTTAGAGTTCAAGCACGACGTGCCGTCATGCCTATAAAAAAATATGGCGAACCGGTACTTTTCAAACAGAGTATAGTACCGTTTTTGGTTCATTAGTACCGCCGATACTATACTAGTACCTGTATACCATACAACCCTAATATGCAGATAGGAATTCTCTCTTACTCTCTAAAACTATTTGTCTGCACACAATAATCTTTTACTAACGCAATCTTTTATCTTTCCCACAATCCTGCTGTATGCGGGGGGGGCCTCGTAGGTACATAACCCTGCCTCCCTTCCACGGAGGGAGGAAGGGTTTTGATGTTTCACAATTTGACTGTGAGGTTGATGATCAAATCAGACTCCTCCGAATCAAATTTTTGAAGACAACCTAAGGAGGACAATTTTTAAAGTCCCCTTTTCACCCAACAGAACTCTTGGTTACCGAGTGGACGACTCCGGAGTCGAAGGTCAGGACAGTTTTCTCAAAAGTATGTCTGGCATGATCCGCTTCTACGCTGCTGTGATCCAGCTGAGGTGGCCCTTTGACTCCAAGCAGGGGGTAAGGACCCTTTCAATTCCTGCATGCTAGTAATGTCTCACATTTGGAATCCATTTTGTGTGTTGTTGCTCTTTCAAAAACGTGTCCACCAGTGCAGCAGAATACTAAACTTCCTGTCATTACGTCAGTCGTCCCCTCACGGTCTGAACCACGGCTGGCACTGGTTAGCACAGATGCTAAACATGGAGCCCATTGCTGACATCACGGCAACGCTGCTGTTCGACTTCCTCGAGGTGAGTCCTACTTTGAGCAGATTTGAACCGATACTGGTGCCAAATAACGGCTTTTTGTGCAAAGAAACACCTGCTTGTGTTGTAACGTTTGCGTAATCAAATAGGGGAGGAGGTAGCATTGCTTAGTTAACAAATCAATCAATCAATGTTTATTTATATAGCCCTAAATCACAAGTGTCTCAAAGGGCTGCACAAGCCACACCGACATCCTCGGTACAGAGCCCACATAAGGGCAAGGAAAACTCACCCCAGTGGGACGTCGATGTGAATGACTATGAGAAACCTTGGAGAGGACCGCATATGTGGGTAACCTCCCCCCTCTAGGGGAGACCGAAAGCAATGGATGTCGAGTGGGTCTGACATAGCATTGTGAAAGTCCAGTCCATAGTGGATCAAACATATTAGTGAAAGTCCAGTCCATAGTGGATGTAACATAATAGTGAGAGTCCAGTCCATAGTGGATCTAACATAATATCAATCAATCAATCAATCAATGTTTATTTATATAGCCCTAAATCTCAAAAGTCTCAAAGGGCTGTACAAGCCACAACGACATCCTCGGTACAGAGCCCACATAAGGGACGTCGATGTGAATGACTATGAGAAACCGCATATGTGGGTAACCCCCCCCTCTCTAGGGGAGACCGAAAGCAATGGATGTCGAGTGACATAATATTGTGAAAGAACAGTCCTTAGTGGATCTAACATAGTAGTGAGAGTCCAGTCCATAGTGAGGCCAGCAGGAGACCAGCAGGAGGCCATCCCGAGCGGAGACGGGTCAGCAGCGCAGAGATGTCCCCAGCCGATGCACAGGCGAGCGGTCCACCCCGGGTCCCAACTCTGGACAGCCAGCACTTCATCCATGGTCACCGGAACCGGAATAACCCGGCGAGGAGGCAGAGGAGAAAAGAAAAGAAACGGCAGATCAACTGGTCTAAAAAGGGGGGCTATTTAAAGGCTAGAGTAAATGCGTTTTAAGATGGGACTTAAATGCTTCTACTGAGGTAGCATCTCTAACTGTTACCGGGAGGGCATTCCAGAGTACTGGAGCCCGAATAGAAAACGCTCTATAGCCCGCAGACTTTTTTTGGGCTCTGGGAATCACTAATAAGCCGGAGTTCTTTGAACACAGATTTCTTGCCGGGACATATGGTACAATACAATCGGCCAGATAGGATGGAGCTAGACCGTGTAGTATTTTATACGTAAGTAGTAAAACCTTAAAGTCACATCTTAAGTGCACAGGAAGCCAGTGCAGGTGAGCCAGTATAGGTATTTATATATATATATATATATATATATATATATATATATATATATATATATATAGGTATATATGTATATACAGTATAGGCGTAATATGATCAAACTTTCTTGTTCTTGTCAAAAGTCTAGCAGCCACATTTTGTACCAACTGTAATCTTTTAATGCTAGACATAGGGAGACCCGAAAATAATACGTTACAGTAATCGAGACGAGACGTAACGAACGCTTGAATAATGATCTCAGCGTCGCTAGTGGACAAAATGGAACGAATTTTAGCGATATTACGGAGATGAAAGAAGGCCGTTTTAGTAACACTCTTAATGTGTGATTCAAACGAGAGAGTTGGGTCGAAGATAATACCCAGATTCTTTACTGAGTCGCCTTGTGTAATTGTCCATCCATCCATCCATCTTCTTCCGCTTATCCGAGGTCGGGTCGCGGGGGCAGCAGCCTAAGCAGGGAAGCCCAGACTTTCCTCTCCCCAGCCACTTCGTCCAGCGCCTCCCGGGGGATCCCGAGGCGTTCCCAGGCCAGCCAGATTTTCAAATTCTATTTGAGTTTTGTCTCTCTTAGAATTAAAAATGTCGAGCAAAGCGAGACCAGCTTGCTAGTAAATACATAACATTTAACAAATAGAGGCAGCTCACTGGTAAGTGCTGCTATTTGAGCTATTTTTAGAACAGGCCAGCGGGCTACTCATCTGGTCCTTACGGGCGACCTGGTGACCGCGGGCACCGCGTTGGTGACCCCTGGTATATATGATAGTATATATCTGTATTTATATCTGTATCATGAATCAATTTAAGTGGACCCCGACTTAAACAAGTTGAAAAACTTATTCGGGTGTTACCATTTAGTGGTCAATTGTACGGAATATGTACTTCACTGTGCAACCTCCTAATAAAAGTCTCAATCAATCAATCAAAGGAACTCCCTGTTGTGCACTGCTAACTTGGGTAATGCTGCCTCCCGCTGTCTAAAGGAGGAAGTGCACCTCACTGTTGGATTCCAAAGTGAATTTAAACAAACTCGTTTACATATATTCTTAATAAAGTCAACAAACAGGACAGAACAAAAGTATTAGTATTTAATTGTTCTCCTGCAAAGAAAGTATATATATCAATCAATCAATCAATCAATCAATCAATGTTTGTTTATATAGCCCTAAATCACAAGTGTCTCAAAGGGCTGCACAAGCCACAACGACATCCTCGGTACATAGCCCACATAAGGGCAAGGAAAAACTCACCCCAGTGGGACGTCGATGTGAATGACTATGAGAAACCTTGGAGAAGACAGCATATGTGGGTAACCCCCCCCCCATATACATATATATATATATATATATATATATATATATTTGTTTTTTAATGAAAACTGGGTTAAAAGTACTATTTGACTATATTTAGCAATATCATGATCATTTTGGTGAAAATAACCCTAATAAGAAATGTTCATATCAATGCATCCCTAAAGTAAAATCAGTTTCAGCCTTGAACCGTCGAAGCACTTTCCCAACTCGGCCTCTGAAGGAACCTGTCAGTCTCTGGGGCGGTATAGCTAGGTTGGTAGAGTGGCCGTGCCAGCAACTTGAGGGTTGCAGGTTCGATCCCCGCTTCCGCCATCCTAGTCACTGCCGTTGTGTCCTTGGGCAAGACACTTTACCCACCTGCTCCCAGTGCCACCCACACTGGTTTAAATGGAACTTAGATATTGGGTTTCACTATGTAAAGCGCTTTGAGTCACTTGAGAAAAAGCGCTATATACATGTAATTCACTTCCCTTCACTTCTGTCGAGGAAAAAATGTGCTGGAAGTGTAATTATAAAAGAAAAGTAACATTTATTGTTTGTACTTCTTCTTCAGGTTTGTGGTCACGCATTGTTGAAAACCTATCAGGGTCAGTTTTGGAAACTGCTTCTGCTTTTAAAAGAGCAATACATGGCCAGGTACACCCCCACGCACCTGTTGGCACGGTCCTTAATTGTATATTGTGTGTGTGTATAATGACCCGTGTGTGTGTGTGTGACCAGGATTGAAGCCGTCACAAGCAGTGGACAGATGGGATCAGTCTCCAGACTGAAAAACTTCCTGCAGGTAACGATCACCTGGAACACACGGAAGAATGAATGATATTTATAAGTGCAGTTCCCCACCGTTATTGTTATTATCATCTTGTGTTCTTATCAGATAACATTGGACTATGTACGCCCTATTGATGTTTTAATGACATTATTATTATTGATAGGATTGTGCTCATTCTGATTGAATTAGTGGAATATCTAACTATCGTTACAACATGTCTGCTTTTCATAGAAAGTGAAAAATACTAATTGATAATGAACTTTTTTTTCGCAGCGATCACTGCAAGAACAACAATTAAATCCTCCCAAAGGCCAGCTGAGTGCCATGTTTTGGAAGTCGTAATGCTGGACAAGAAGCTTATGTCTGTGTTGAGTTGGTAAATAAAGTTAAGTTGTTTTTTCCCCCTCCGCATTTTTCTTTGTAGAGTTCAACAGTTTTTAATCCACAGGAATGTTCCAATTGTGCAACAACACTTCTTGTGCCTTGGGGTTAACACCAAGATGATAATAATAATGTTAATTGGAAAAAAAATAGGAGCTGAAGACACTGGATGTCTGTCAGATTGCTACACTGAATATCCATCCATCCATTTGCTACCGCTTATTCCCTTCGGGGTCGCGGGGGGCGCTGGAGCCTATCTCAGCTACGATCGGGCGGAAGGCGGGGTACACCCTGGACAAGTCGTCACCTCATCGCAGGGCCAACACAGATATTACACTGAATAGTTGCTGCATATTTGTCGTTAGCAGCAAAAGATAAAGTCATACATAAAATTGGACTAAGAAAAGAAAAAAACTAATTTTTGTGTTTGCAAACCTTACAAAAGCACACGTTTCTAGTAAAACTCATAAAGATATGTTAATACAGGCATTATTAGACATATTACATGTTTGGTTTAGGAGTTATACTTGAAGACATTTTTTATTGCGTTATCTCAGGATTCTAAGAAAATGACTGTCCTATTGAGTAAAAAACAATTTTTTGTGTATGCAAACCTTACAAAAGCACATGTTTCTAGTAAAATGCATAAAGATACAATAATACAGGCATTATTAGACATATTACATGTTTGGTTTAGGAGTTATACTTGAAACAATTTTTTATTGCTTCAAACACATTATCCCAGATTCTAACAACACTACTGCCATATTGAGTAAAAAACGATTTTTTTATTGCTTCAATCGCATTATCTCCAAATTCTAAGAACACTGGTCATATTGAGTAAAAAACTAATTGTGTTTGCAAACCTTACAGAAGCACATGTTTCTAGCAAAACTTTCAAAGATACATTAATACAGGCATTATTAGACATATTGCATGTCTGGTTTAGGAGTTATGCTTGAAGACATTTTTTATTGCTTCAATTGCGTTATCTCAGGATTCTAAGAACATTACTGTTATATTGAGTAAAAAAAAAAATGTTTGTGTTTGCAAACCTTACAAAAACACATGTTTCTAGTAAAACTCACAAAGATACATTAATACAGGCATTATTAGACATATTGCATGTTTGGTTTAGGAGTTATGCTTGAAGACATTTTGTATTGCTTCAAACACATTATCTCCAAATTCTAAGAACATTACTGTCATATTGAGTAAAAAACTAATTGTGTTTGCAAACCTTACAAAAGCACATGTTTCTAGCAAAACTTTCAAAGATACCTTAATACAGGCATTATTAGACATATTGCATGTTTGGTTTAGGAGTTATGCTTGAAAACATTTTTTATTGCTTCAATTGCGTTATCTCAGGATTCTAAGAACATTACTGTTATATTGAGTATAAAAAAAAATTTTTGTGTTTGCAAACCTTACAAAAACACATGTTTCTAGTACAACTCACAAAGATACATTAATACAGGCATTATTAGACATATTGCATGTTTGGTTTAGGAGTTATGCTTGAAGACATTTTGTATTGCTTCAAACACATTATCTCCAAATTCTAAGAACATTACTGTCATATTGAGTAAAAAACTAATTGTGTTTGCAAGCCTTGCAAAAGCACATGTTTCGAGCAAAACTTTCAAAGATACATTAATACAAGTATTATTAGACGTATTGCATGTTTGATTTAGGAGTTATACTTGAAGAATGTTTTTATTGCTTCAATCGCATTATCTCCATATTCTAAAAACATTACTGTTATATTGAGTAAAAAACAATGTTTTGTGTTTGCAAACCTTACAAAAGCACATGTTTCTAGTAAAATGCACAAAGATACAATAATACAGGCATTATTAGACATTTTACATGTTTTGTTACACACATAACACAACTTTGTGGATGTTGTTAAAAATGTCCACGCACTACACATAATTCAAAATGACACCCATTTAATCCCCTGCAATGCATGATGGGAAAAATGCAAAACATTCTCTCCACACTTTTAGCTGCTTGATATTTATGTATGAGTACTAAACATTAACATTACGCAATTTTAAATATCTGATATTATAGACCCAATCCAAACAACCTTTCCTACTCATGGCACAAATAAACCAACATAAAAAGTCAACACACATGGTCACACATAACACAACCTGCTAAATGAACTTTGTGGATGTTATTAAAAATGTCCAGGCACGACACATAATTCAAAATTACACCCATTTGAATCCCCTGCAATGCATGATGGGAAAAAAATGCAAAACCCTCTCTCCACACTTTATCCATGTTTGGCACATTTTAGCTGCTAATTTAAATATCTGACATTATAGTTGCTGCCACCTTGTGGCCATCTAAAGTCGGACTTTTAACAACGAGTGGACAACAAAGTATGAATTTTCTACCTCGAGTCATTGTTTTCTGGGGGACCTTTTAAGCGACGGACACATTGAGCCAGACAAGCAGCATCAATGGTAAGTTCATCACGAAACTTGGTCAAACATTTGTAAGTAGATATGATTTGTGCATTAAGATATAAAGATATATATATATATATATATATATATATATATATATATATATATATATATATATATATATATATATATATATATATATATACAGAGGTGGGTAGAGTAGCCAGAAATTGTACTCAAGTAAGAGTACTAGCTACTTTAGAGATTTATTACTCAAGTAAAAGTAAGGAGTAGTCACCCAAATATTTACTTGAGTAAAAGTAAAAAGTATGTTGTGAAAAAACTACTCAAGTACTGAGTAACTGATGAGTAACATACACACTCATATCATATATATATATATATATATATATATATATATATATATATATATATATATATATATATATATATATATATATATATATATATATATATATATATATATATATGTGTATATATATATATATATATATATATATATATATATATAAATATATATAAATATATATATATATATATATATATATATATACTGTATATATATATATATATATATATATATATATACTGTATATATATATATATATATATATATATATATATATATATACATAGATGCATATACATTGATATATACAGTATATCATTTATATGTATTTATTTTGCTGTTTTTGTTTACATGTTAAAGGTGTTTTAATGAATATACATGCATGTTTAACACATATAGATTCCTTTCTTTCATGAAGACTAGAATATAAGTTGGTGTATTACCTGATTCTGATGACTTGCGTTGATTGTAATCAGACAGCAGGGATGATAACGTCCACGTTTTCAAATGGAGGAGAAGAAAAGTTCCTCCTTCCTGTCTAATACCACATGAAAGTTTCCAGCTTCCATATTCGTTTTTATATACTTTACAAGAAATATATTGGCGTCAAACTCCGTAGCTTGCTAGCTTGTTTGCGCTGGCTTTCGGGGACTCTTGTTTTGAAAGCGCAGGCGCGATGGAGCGGCACTTTTATTGTGAAGACAGGAACGTCCTCATGTGCGGTCAGTCTTTAGGCTTTTGACAGGATGTACGGTTGAAATAAAAAAGTATCTTTTTTCCTTCACACTTTTGATTGATTGATTGGAACTGTTATTATTAGATTGCACAGTACAGTACACATTCCGTACAATTGACCACTAAATGGTAACACCCCAATAAGTTTTTCAACTTGTTTAAGTCAGGTCATGTGACCACCTGGCTCTGTTTGATTGGTCCAACGTCACCAGTGACTGTATCTGATTGGTGGAACGAAGTGAAACGTCACCAGTAAGGCAGGCACTTTGAAGGTCTGTCTGACAGACCAAAACAAACAAAGCGTGCATTAACAGATCGATAAAAATTAGTAGCGAGTAGCGAGCTGAATGTAGATAAAAGTAGCGGAGTAAAAGTAACGTTCCTTCTCTATAAATATACTTAAGTAAAAGTAAAAGTATGTTGCATTAAAACTACTCTTAGAAGTACAATTTATCCCAAAAGTTACTCAAGTAGATGTAACGGAGTAAATGTAGCGCGTTACTACCCACCTCTGTATGTATATATATATATATATATATATATATATATATATATATATATATATATATATATATATATATATATATATATATATATATATATATATATATATATATATATATAGTTTTGTTTTGTATTGAAATAGCTGCCTTCTTTACGTCTTTTGTATTCGTGGTCGTGTTGTTTTTTTGTCTGAGAGTAATGATCAAGCCCCGTTTAATACGTGTAGTGCTACATTTCACCAGTAGAGGGTGACAACGTTAATAGTGTTAATCCATCCATCCATCCATTTTCCTACCGCTGTTAAGTCACACACAATGTTTAGTGTAGTTTATTGTGTGAATATATTAACACTAAACCTAGTTTATTAATGTAAAATACACAGTGTCAATTAATCAAGCAATCAAATTCCATTTATATAGCCCTAAATCACAAGTATCTCAAAGGGCTGCACAACCCACAACGAGATCCCACAATGGACATTATTTATGTAAAATACACTATGGACATTATACTTTTATATTTATTTCATGTTTATATTTCCAGTCCTACAAACCTAAATGAAGGAAGAAGTGTAAAGGAATACAACTTAGGAAGGAAAATAATTTAAAAGAAGGAACATCTATCCTCAACAAAAAACTAGACCTTATTTTCCTTCGTACTCTTAACTAAGCTGCACACGCTGGAAACGAGTCGCGGGGGCAGAATAATTAATTTATTGATGTGTTTACTTTGCAATTAAGTCTCAAAGAAATACAACCTTTCCCTTATGTCGTTGAATTGCCCCGTATTAAAACGATGTGGAGATCTTGTTGAATTAGGTCCTGACATTGAGCGACTCAAACATAACGTTGAAACAACATGCTTTTTGATGACGTTTAATCAATGTTGGGTTCTGACGTTGATTTGACCATTGAATTTTGGTCATTTCCCAACCAATATTCTACAACACAAATACAACGTTGAAACAACATGCTTTTTGACAACGCTTAATCAATGTCGGGTTCTGACGTTGATTTGACCATTGAATTTTGGTAATTTCCCAACCAATATTCTACAACATAAATACAACATTGAAACAACATGCTTTTTGATTACGTTTAATCAATGTCATGTTCTGACGTTGATTTGACCATTGAATTTTGGTAATTTCCCAACCAATATTCTACAACATAAATACAACATTGAAACAACATGCTTTTTGATTACGTTTAATCAATGTCATGTTCTGACGTTGATTTGACCATTGAATTTTGGTCATTTGCCAACCAATATTCTACAACACAAATACAACGTTGAAACAAAATGCTTTTTAATGACGTTTATATAATGTCAGGTTGTGACGTTGATTTGACCATTGAAATGTGGTCATTTCCAAACCAACATTCTACAACACAAATACAACGTTGAAACAACATGCTTTTCGACGACGTTTATACAATGTCAGGTTGTGACGTTGATTTGACCTTTGAATTTCGGTAATTTCCCAACAAATATTCTACAACATTGAAACAACATGCTTTTTGACGACGTTTAATCAATGTTGGGTTCTGACGTTGATTTGACCATTGAATTTTGGTCATTTCCCAACCAATATTCTACAACACAAATACAACGTTGAAACAACATGCTTTTTGACAACGTTTATTCAATATTGGGTTCTGACAATGATTTGACCATTGAATTTTGGTCATTTACCAACCAATAATCTACAACACAAATACAACGTTGAAACAACATCCTTTTTGACAACGTTTAATCAATGTGAGGTTGTGACGTTGATTTGACCATTGAAATTTAGTAATTTCCCAACCATTATTCTACAACACAAATACAATGTTGAAACAACATCCTTTTTGACAACGTTTAATCAATGTCAGGTTGTGACGTTGATTTGACCATTGAAATTTGGTAATTTCCCAACCATTATTCTACAACACAAATACAACATTGAAACAACATGCTTTTTGACGACATTTAATCAATGTCAGATTGTGACATTGATTTGACCATTGAATTTTGGTCATTTCCCAACCAATATTCAACAACACAAATACAACGTTGAAACAACATGCTTTTTGACAACGTTTAATCAATGTCAGGTTGTGACGTTGATTTGACCATTGAAATTTGGTAATTTCCCAACCATTATTCTACAACACAAATACAACGTTGAAACAACATGCTTTTTGACAACGTTTATTCAATGTTGGGTTCTGACAATGATTTGACCATTGAATTTTGGTCATTTACCAACCAATATTTTACAACACAAATACAACGTTGAAACAACATCCTTTTTGACAACGTTTAATCAATGTCAGGTTGTGACGTTGATTTGACCATTGAAATTTGGTAATTTCCCAACCATTATTCTACAATACAAATACAACGTTGAAACAAAATGCTTTTTAATGACGTTTATATAATGTCAGGTTGTGACGTTGATTTGACCATTGAAATGTGGTCATTTCCAAACCAACATTCTACAACACAAATACAACGTTGAAACAACATGCTTTTCGACGACGTTTATACAATGTCAGGTTGTGACGTTGATTTGACCTTTGAATTTTGGTCATTTCCCAACCAATATTCTACAACACAAATACAACGTTGAAACAACATGCTTTTTGACAACGCTTAATCAATGTCGGGTTCTGACGTTGATTTGACCATTGAATTTTGGTAATTTCCCAACCAATATTCTACAACATAAATACAACATTGAAACAACATGCTTTTTGATTACGTTTAATCAATGTCATGTTCTGACGTTGATTTGACCATTGAATTTTGGTAATTTCCCAACCAATATTCTACAACATAAATACAACATTGAAACAGCATGCTTTTTGATTACGTTTAATCAATGTCATGTTCTGACGTTGATTTGACCATTGAATTTTGGTCATTTGCCAACCAATATTCTACAACACAAATACAACGTTGAAACAAAATGCTTTTTAATGACGTTTATATAATGTCAGGTTGTGACGTTGATTTGACCATTGAAATGTGGTCATTTCCAAACCAACATTCTACAACACAAATACAACGTTGAAACAACATGCTTTTCGACGACGTTTATACAATGTCAGGTTGTGACGTTGATTTGACCTTTGAATTTCGGTAATTTCCCAACAAATATTCTACAACATTGAAACAACATGCTTTTTGACGACGTTTAATCAATGTTGGGTTCTGACGTTGATTTGACCATTGAATTTTGGTCATTTCCCAACCAATATTCTACAACACAAATACAACGTTGAAACAACATGCTTTTTGACAACGTTTATTCAATATTGGGTTCTGACAATGATTTGACCATTGAATTTTGGTCATTTACCAACCAATAATCTACAACACAAATACAACGTTGAAACAACATCCTTTTTGACAACGTTTAATCAATGTGAGGTTGTGACGTTGATTTGACCATTGAAATTTAGTAATTTCCCAACCATTATTCTACAACACAAATACAATGTTGAAACAACATCCTTTTTGACAACGTTTAATCAATGTCAGGTTGTGACGTTGATTTGACCATTGAAATTTGGTAATTTCCCAACCATTATTCTACAACACAAATACAACATTGAAACAACATGCTTTTTGACGACATTTAATCAATGTCAGATTGTGACATTGATTTGACCATTGAATTTTGGTCATTTCCCAACCAATATTCAACAACACAAATACAACGTTGAAACAACATGCTTTTTGACAACGTTTAATCAATGTCAGGTTGTGACGTTGATTTGACCATTGAAATTTGGTAATTTCCCAACCATTATTCTACAACACAAATACAACGTTGAAACAACATGCTTTTTGACAACGTTTATTCAATGTTGGGTTCTGACAATGATTTGACCATTGAATTTTGGTCATTTACCAACCAATATTTTACAACACAAATACAACGTTGAAACAACATCCTTTTTGACAACGTTTAATCAATGTCAGGTTGTGACGTTGATTTGACCATTGAAATTTGGTAATTTCCCAACCATTATTCTACAATACAAATACAACGTTGAAACAACATGCTTTTTGACAACGTTTATTCAATGTTGGGTTCTGACGATGATTTGACCATTGAAATGTAGTCATTTACCAACCAATATTGTACAACATAAATACAACATTGAAACAACATGCTTTTTGACGACGTTTAATCAATGTTGGGTTCTGACGTTGATTTAACCATTGAATTTTGGTCATTTCCCAACCAATATTCTACAACACAAATACAATGTTGAAACAACATGCTTTTTGACAACGTTTATTCAATGTTGGGTTCTGATGATGATTTGACCATTGAAATTTAGTCATTTACCAACCAATATCCTACAACACAAATACGTTGAAACAACTTGCTCTTTGACGACGTTTAATCAATGTCAGGTTCTGACCTTGATTTGACCATTGAAATTTAGTCATTTACCAACCAATATTCTATAACAGAAATACGTTGAAACAACTTGCTCTTTGACGACGTTTGATCAATGTTGGCTTCTGACGTTGATTTGACCATTGAATTTTGGTAATTTCCCAACCAATATTCCACAACACAAATACAACGTTGAAACAACATGCTTTTTGATTACGTTTAATCAATGTCGGGTTCTGACGTTGATTTGACCATTGAATTTTGGTCAATTCCCAACCAATATTCCACAACATAAATACAACTTTGAAACAACATGCTTTTTGACGACGTTTAATCAATGTCAGGTTGTGACGTTGATTTGACCATTGAAATTTGGTCATTTCCCAACCATTATTCTACAACACAAATACAACGTTGAAACAACATGCTTTTTGACAACGTTTATTCAATGTTGGGTTCTGACGATGATTTGAACATTGAAATTTGGTCATTTCCCAACCAAAATTCTACAACACAAATACAACGTTGAAACAACATGCTTTTTGATTGCGTTTAATCAATGTCAGGTTGTGACGTTGACTTGACCGTTGAATTTTGGTAATTTCCCAACCAATATTCTACAACACAAATACAACGTTGAAACAACATGCTTTTTGACGACGTTTATACAATGTCAGGTTGTGGCGTTGATTTGACCTTTGAATTTCGGTCATTTCCCAACAAATATTCTACAACATTGAAACAACATGCTTTTTGACGACGATAATTCAATGTCAGGTTGTGACATTGATTTGACCATTGAATTTTGGTCATTTCCCAACCAATATTCTACAACATAAATACAATGTTGAAACAACATTCTTTTGGTGACGTTCATTCAATGTCAGTTTGTGACGTTGATTTGACCATTGAAATTTGGTCATTTCCCCAACCAACAACGTGGATCCAACGTTAAGACATCAACGTTGTCTCAATTTACAAATACAACTATTTTGCCACGTTGTTTCAAAGTCACTTTTTGGTGCATTGTATCAATGTCTTGTGCCTGCTGGGAGCAGAGTGCGTCAAATAACGGCCGCAAAGTTATACTTTCAAGAAATAAAAGCATGTTTGTATGAGCTGGAGTAATGTTTAGAACTACACATGGATGTATTATTTTGGTTTATTTCGTCAGAAAAAACTAACGCCGCACGTCCTTGGTAGCAGTCATGGCGCATGTTTAGTTAGCAGTACTCTCTTCATACAGTCGTGGTCAAAAGTGTACATACACTTGTAAAGAACATAATGTCATGGCTGTCTTGAGTTTCCAATCATTTCTACAACTCTTATTTTTTTGTGATAGAGTGATTGGAGCACATACTTGTTGGTCACAAAAAACATTCATGAAGTTTGGTTCTTTTATGAATTTATTATGGGTCTACTGAAAATGTGAGCAAATCTGCTGGGTCAAAAGTATACATACAGCAATGTTAATATTTGCTTACATCTGAGTCACAGAACTTTCCTCCAGAAGGTCTTATCTATGTCCAATTGTCCATGTTATGTCAGATGAACCAAAAATTGAGCTGTTTGGCCACAACACCCAGCAATATGTTTGAAGGAGAAAAGGTGAGGCCTTTAATCCCAGGAACACAACTCCTACCGTCAAGCATGGTGGTGGTAGTATTATGCTATGGGCCTGTTTTGCTGCCAATGGAACTGGTGCTGTACAGAGAGTAAATGGGACAATGAAAAAGGAGGATTACCTCCAAATTCTTCAGGACAACCTAAAATCATCAGCCCGGAGGTTGGGTCTTGGGCGCAGTTGGGTGTTCCAACAGGACAATGACCCCAAACACACATCAAAAGTGGTAAAGGAATGACTAAATCAGGCTAGAATAAAGATTTTAGAATGGCCTTCCCAAAGTCCTGCCTTAAACGTGTGGACAATGCTGAAGAAACAAGTCCATGTCAGAAAACCAACACATTTAGCTGAACTGCACCAATTTTGTCAAGAGGAGTGGTCAAAAATTCAAGCAGAAGCTTGTGGATGGCTACCAAAAGCGCCTTATTGCAGTGAAACTTGCCAAGGGACATGTAAGCAAATATTAACATTGCTGTATGTATACTTTTGACCCAGCACATTTGCTCACATTTTCAGTAGACCCATAATAAACTCATAAAAGAAGCAAACTTCATGAATGTTTTTTGTGACCAACAAGTATGTGCTCCAATCACTCTATCACAAAAAAATAAGAGTTGTAGAAATGATTGGAAACTCAAGACAACCATGACATTATGTTCTTTACAAGTGTATGTCAACCTTTGATCACGACTGTACACCACTCTATTTCTTATATGTGACTGCCATCTACTGGTGACACTCGTCATTACACATTAAAAAAACATGCCGAGTCCCTGCGCATGCGCATATCGATCTGTGTTCTGGCGGGCCTCCCACTAGCGTAGAGACGAGCCACAGGTCTTTCGCGCTTAAGTTCGCGGTTTGTACGTATTTGTTTATCGTAATACGAACTACACTTTAATACTTCTTAGTGTCAGGTTAAACTCGCCTCGTCTCAGTGAGATTTAAAGCTTCTCAGGCTAGCCGATATTGCTAGTTAGCTTAGCATGCTAGTTAGCTTAGCTTGCTAGCTGCTAGCAAGGAGAAGTTATCAACACATCGCTAAGCAGATAAAATGTTCAAAGTGCAAATATTGAGAGTGTTGGGAAATCGGCGACTGTTGAAGAAAGAACGGTAGCAGAGTACAAGAGGGAACTTTCTCGAACAACAGGAGAGGAAGCGACAACGTCGACTACTGGACGCTGTTTTCAAGGTTTGTTTACTTCTTACTCTCACATGTTTACTGTAAAATAATGTACACTGCGCACCGTGTGCGTCGAATTTAGCATCTTTATTATTATTATTTTTATTTATTTTTGGTATAGCAACGTTGCATTTTATTCTAATTTCCAATAAACTAGGAATATATAAGCCCTTATTTGTACAAAAATACCTGAACAGGATACAATGTAGATCCAGGTGACAAAATATGAAGCAAAAAGCACATAACTAGCATCTCTTTGTTGTTGTTTTCTAATTGTCCTTTCCCTGACATGTTTACAATTTGAGCCTATGATGACTCAGCTTATGAACAACAACAACAACAACAACACTGTCACTGCTGTCCAATAACTTTTGGCCCACAGAGAAATGAGCAATCAAAGAGTGGACGGCCAAATGACGCAACAATGATGAGGCACCTGCTGCAATTAACTCTTTTTTTGGAAAGCACCTTGGATTGGAAATGGAAAATGACGCTGCTGTGAAAACTGCCACTAATGAACATTAAACACTCTCAGGTGTGTACATGTTATGTACAATTATGTGGATCAATATTGATCTCCTTACAGATGAAACAGACACGTCTTTATATAAACAAATCACCCACTTCTTCAGATTATGTAAAAATGACAAAGGAGTGTACTGAAAAGTTAAATATGGGGGGAAAGTCCAAATTTGACATGAATTAATGAAATAAGTTTATTTCTGTCATATAATCAACCATTTTGTGTGATCAGTTTAACAGTACAGATTATACATATTTAACAATCATACACATTTACACACAAAAAGAAAAGAAAAAGAATGACCGAAAAAGGAATAAGCTGAAGCCAAAGCTTATATTTGCCTATCCTATACCATCACTGAAAATAAGATTACCTGGAACATCAACGTTAAAAAAAATCAATGGGATGAAAGTAGGACTGCAACTAAAGATTAATTTGATAATCGATTAATCTGTTGATTATTACTTCGATTAATAATCGGATAAAAGAGACAAACTACATTTCTATCCTTTCCAGTATTTTATTGGGGGTAAAAACAGCATACTGGCACCATACTTATTTTGATTATTGTTTCTCAGCTGTTTGTACATGTTGCAGTTTATAAATAAAGGTTTAGAAAGAAAAAAAAATTGCCTCTGCACATGCGCATAGCATAGATCAGGGGTCTGCAACCTGCGGCTCCAGAGCCGCATGCGGCTCTTTAGTGCCGCCCTAGTGGCTCCCTGGAACTTTTTCAAAAATGTATGAAAAAAGAAAAAGATGGGGGTAGGGGGGAAATATATTTTTGTTTTAATAGGGTTTCTATAGGAGGACAACATGACACAAACCTCCCTAATTGTTACAAATCCCATTGTTTTTATTAAACATGCTTCTCTGATGAGAGTATTTGGCGAGCGCCGTTTTGTCCTACTAATTTTGGTGATCCTTGAACTCACCGTAGTTTGTTTACATGTATAACTTTCTTCAACGATGCCAGAGAAAGACGTGTTTTATGCCACCCATCCTTTGTCTCATTTTGTCCACCAAATGTTTTATGCTGTGCGTGAATGCACAAAGGTGAACTTCGTTGATGTTATTGACTTGCGTGGAGCGCTTATCAAGCATATTTGGTCATGACTGCGAGCTAATCGCTAACATGCAATTTAGGCTAGCTTTATGCATGTATTGCATCATTATGCCTCACTTGTAGGTATATTTGAACTCATTTAATTTCCTATGTCCTCTGTGTATTTAATTTATATCTACATTTCTTATGACACATTGTCTGTATGTAATATTGGCTGCATTTCTGATAGTTGTTTGTGTGCCATGTTGTTCCAGACCACAGCAAACGTAACTCAGCTTGCATAGATTGTTATTAATCCATTAGAAGAAGACAGCCCGCCATTTCCTTTAACTTGGACACACACATCTATACCTTTGGCCATTCTGAGCCAGTAATTTCCAGGAATTATCTCTCCTTCGAAGAAGCCTGCATTTGATTAATGTTTTCCGATGTCAAAATTTCTGTCAGCGAAGATTTGTGTCAGCCTCCGACACATAGTCATTTTGATAGTAGGCTAATTTAGCTAATATAGACACTTACATCATGTGTTGCCTTCATTATATCACTTATAAAAGGCTTTTTATTTTTTGCGGCTCCAGACAGATTTTTTGTGTGTGTTTTTGGTCCAATGTGGCTCTTTCAACGTTTTGGGTTGCCGACCCCTGGCATAGATCCAACGAATCGATGACTAAATTAATCACCAACTATTTTTATAATCGAATCTAATCGATTAGTCGTTGCAGCCCTAGATGAAAGTAATTGTTACTATATTTTATCATTTTCAATTATTTCACCTTTCAAGGTTTTCTTAAACCTTAACAAAGAGCTTGTTCCATCAGTTAACTCCTAAAATTGAAATACATATTTTATATTTGTTCTTACTTTACCTATTTCAAAAATCAATATCCCCCGTAAATTATAGTTTTCTCCTCTTAATTGAAATAACCTAAGAATACAAGCTGGAAGGCTGTTGTTCTTTACTCGAAACATAATTTCCGTTGCTTTTAAAAACACAATATCTGAACATTTTAACGCATTGGAACTTATAAATAATGGATTGGTATGTTCAAAGTAGCACGCTTTGTGTATTATTCTAATGACCCTTTTTTGAAGTTTAACTATTGGGTCTATGTTTGTTTTAAAAAATTTCCCCAAACTTCAACACAATATGTTAAATATGGACAAATACAAGAATAATATAACATATGCAGACATTTCTTATTCAGCATGAATATGACAAAGGTGTATCTTTACAAGACAAAAAGTCGGTTTTGGTGAAAAAAATATAACTTAAAAATGTAGGACAATAAAGTTGAAATATGATGGTATAAGTAAGGAGAAATGGGAAATGTGTATACATATAGTGTTTACAGTAAAGAATACATTACAGCAATTTAATTTTTGCCAGAATTAAGTCAAATTTTTTAGAAATGAAAAAGTAAACAAAATTAAGAATAGAAACACAGTAATTAGTATCTTTATTATTGTGCTCACGCACCTGCAACAATGTGATGTCTATGTGCATGCTACGGGAGCCCTGCTGGGACATGACATGACTGCTCAGTGGTCTAGTGGTTAGAGTGTCTGCCCTGAGATCGGTAGGTCGTGAGTTCAAACCCCGGCCGAGTCATACCAAAGACTACAAAAATGGGACCCATTACCTCCCTGCTTGGCACTCGGCATCAAAAGGTTGGAATTGGGGGTTAAATCACCAAAATGATTCCTGAGTGCGGCCACCGCTTGCTGCTCACTGCTCCCCTCACCCCCCAGGGGGTGGAACAAGGGGATGGGTCAAATGCAGAGGGTAATTTCGCCACACCTAGTGTGTGTGTGACTATCAGTGGTACTTTAACTTAACTTCAACAAGTGAAAGTAAGGCAAGTTTATTTATAGAGCACAAGTCGATCCAAAGTGCTTTACAGAAAATTACAAGACTTAGACTTCCTTTTTATTGTCATTCAAATGTGAACTTTACAGCACAGATAAGAACGAAATTTTGTTACTTAAGCTCATGGTAGTAAGTGCAGGATAAAAAAGCAATAAGGTGCATGTATAAATAAATAAATATAGATAGATAATATATATATATATATATATATATATATATATATATATATATATATATATAAATATAAATAATATAATAATATAATATAAATAATATATAAATACAAGAAGCCACAAATAATATAAATTCATAATAAAAACAATTAAAATCGATGAAAAAATGTAGATAATATACTTTCAGTCGTGGGTGGCGTGGCTCGGTTGGTAGAGCGGCCGTGCCAGCGACTTAAGGGTTCCAAGTTGGATCGCCGCTTCCGCCATCCGAGTCCTTGGGCAAGATAGTTTATCCACCTGCTCCCAGTGCCACCCACACTGGTTTGAATGTGGTTTCTCTATGCAAAGTGCTTTGAGTCACTAGAGAAAAAGCGCTATATAAACATAATTCACTTCACCATATGCACAATTCAATTGAAGTGTTTTCAGGCTGGATTTGAACATTGCCAACGTCACACGTCTTTAGGAAGACTTATTCCAGATTTTCGAAGCATAAAACTGAAACGGTCTCACCATGTTTGGTCCGGACTCTGGGCCCCAGCAGGAGAGACCACTCCACTGAGGTTTCATATGGTTCTAACTAGAGATGTCCGATAATATCGGACTGCCGATATTATCGGCCGATAAATGCTTTAAAATGTAATATCGGAAATTATCGGTATCTGTTTCAAAAAGTAAAATGTATGACTTTTTAAAACGCCGCTGTACGGAGTGGTACACGGACGTAGGGAGAAGTACAGAGCAGTAGCGTCTCCCAGTCATACTTTCCAACCCTCCCAATTTTCCCGCGAGACTCCCGAATTTCAGTGCCCCTACCGAAAATCTCCCGGGGCAACCATTCTCCTGAATTTCTCCCGATTTCCACCCAGCCAACAATATTGGGGGGCGTGCCTTAAAGGAACTGCCTTTGCGTGCCGGCCCAGTCACATAATACCTACGGCTTTTCACACACACAATTGAATGCAATGCATACTTGGTCAACAGCCATACAGGTCACACTGAGGGTGGCCGTATAAACAACTTTAACACTGTTACAAATATGCGCCACACTGTGAACCCACACCAAACAAGAATGACAAACACATTTCGGGAGAACATCCGCTCCGTAACACAACAGAACAAATACCCAGAACCCCTTGCAGCACTAACTCTTCCGGGACGCTACAATATACACCCCCCGCTACTTCCTACCCCTCCAACCCCGCCCACCTCAACCTCCTCATGCTCTCTCAGGGGGAGCATGTCCCAAATTCCAAGCTGCTGTTTTAAGGCATGTTAAAATGCAGAGACGAGCTTCTGATTCTTCCTCTGCGCTCTCTGTGTGTGCGTGTGACTGTGTGTCTGAGTGTGGGGAGGGGAGGGGAGGGGAGGGGAGGGGGGTGCGCAATACAACCGTTGGCCAACAAAAAAGTAACCACAGAACACTATACGCCTATACGGTATAGTGTTCTGTGGTTACTTTTTGGTTGGCCAAGCGGACGTGACGACAGGCTGTCCCCACTCAGATCCGCACAGACCTGGAGGGGGCGTGCCTTAAGTCCGGCTGGAAATCGGCAGAAATTTGGAGAATGGTTGTCCCAGGGAGAGGCAGTGAAATTCGGGAGGGTTGGCAAGTATGAGATATTCTCACTTCTTTTCTTTTGTCGAGCACAAAGAAAAGAACATTTTAGTTAAATGTAAGTTGTGTCTTGGATCAAAGATCCCGTCTACTGCCCAAAACAACAATTCAAATCTGCCTGGTTAGGCTCTGTGTATGTCACGTGTGCCTTCCTTAGGTGAAGCCAGCTTTACAGCTATGTTGTTGATTGATTGATTGATTGATTGAAACTTTTATTAGTAGATTGCACAGTACAGTACATATTCCGTACAATTGACCACTAAATGGTAACACCCAAATAAGTTTTTTAACTTGTTTAAGTCGGGGTCCAGATACAGATATATACTATCAAATATATACTAACATCATAATACAGTCATCACACAAGATAATCATCAGGGTATATACATTGAATTATTTACATTATTTACAATCCGGGGTGTGGGATATGGAGGGGGGGGCGGGGGGGGGGGGGGGTTAGGTTTGGTTGGTATCAACACTTCAGTCATCAACAATTGCATCATCAGAGAAATGGACATTGAAACAGTGTAGGACTGACTTGGTAGGATATGTACAGCAAGTAGTGGACACAGAGAGAGAGATCAGAAAGTATAAGAAAAAGTGTCTACATTTGATTATTTACAATCCGAAGAGGTATTATGTGGAAGGGAGGCTGTTAGTTTAGGGTTGTAGTTGCCTGGAGGTGTTCTTTTAGTGCGGTTTTGAAGGAGGATAGAGATGCCCTTTCTTTTACACCTGTTGGGAGTGCATTCCATATTGAAGTGGCATAGAAAGAGAATGAGTTAAGACCTTTATTAGTTCGGAATCTGGGTTTAACGTGGTTAGTGTTAGTGTTATTATGCTGTTTGTTACTTATGTATGTTATGTTGCAGCTATTTAAAATAGTTTTGTCAATTTGTTCTGGCCTGAAATAAATTGGCCCTTTGAAACATATCTTTGTCTTTGTGTGTTGTATGTAGAGCACATTGCTTAGCAGAGTTCAGTGATGCAAATGTATGTCAAGTTGATCAACAGATTGTATTATTCTCCAGTGCAATAACAGTACTAAAATGAAGGCTAAAAGGGCATTAATGGGAGCTTTAAAAAAAAAAAGTAGAAGAAGTAACTAAATAGTTACTTTTCACAGTAACGCATTACTTTTTGGTGTAAGTAACTGAGTTAGTAACTGAGTTACTTTTGAAATAAAGTAACTAGTAACTGTAACTAGTTACTGTTTTTCAGTAACTAACCCAACACTGGGTAGGACACACTCATTACGTGTCCATGCACCGAATTAGTCCGATTTCTCAAATAGTTCCACTCCAAATAAGCAGCCGAGGACCCACGGCAACACCTTAATCTGATCCTGTTCGGTTTTTGAAAAGTTGGACTAACACACCTAGATTATTCAGCAAACCAGATCTCTGGAGTGGGTAGGGTTGGGCCGATAAAACAATATCAATACATATCACTATAGACATATAATCGATATCAATATAAAATGTATCCTTTTAACCAAGTTTTTTTTTTTTGAAGTACATTAATCCGCGCTAAAAGGAAATAATAATAATACATTGAATCCCTTCACAGTAACAGTATATTTGCAGTAAAATGTCGCGGTGTACAACTATTAGGTTTCAGGGAGAGGTTAGTATTACTGTTTTAAATCAAAATGATCAAAAAACGGTCATTCGTAACCACATTTTGGTACAGACTGGTGCTAGCTTAAATGCTAACATTATCGTCATTCCCCAATCTAAACTTGTACAAACACGTTACTGTCCAAACAAGTGATGGATACAAACGTGTCAAGACACAAACTAACTCTGTTCAACAGGAAGTGTCGTCACATAAACTGGAAGTGAAACAGCCGATCACTCTTCGTAATTTAAAATGAAAGAAAGTAAACGTATTTATTAAACACACAAATAAAAACAATAGTTGATGTGTCCTCTACCAATAAAGTATATCCTTTATTTATTTTAGTTTAAAAAAACGTGGTTAACATTTTTTGAAGTACATTAATCCCCACTAAAAGGAAATAATAATAATAAATTGAATCCCTTCACAGTAACGGTATATATCGCAGTAAAATGTCGTGGTGCACAACTATTAAGTTTCAGGGAGAGGTTAGTATTACCGTTTTAAATTAAAATGATCGAAAAACCGTCATTCTTAACCACATTTTGATACAGACTGGTGCTAGCTTGCCAGCAAGCTTAAATGCTAACATGTAAACAACAGACATTATCGTCTTACCCTAATCTAAACTTGTACAAACACATTACTGTCCAAACAAGTGATCGATACAAACGTGTCAGGTTGAAACGTTCGGAAACAAACTAACTCCGTTCAACAGGAAGTGTTGAACACATTTTGATACAGACTGGTGCTAGCTTGATACGCTTCTGTACTTGGTATCATTACAGTGAATGTTAGGTGTAGATCCACCCATGGCATTTGTTTACATTCAGGGGTGCTAGCTTGCTGTTAGCGGTTAGCTATTGTATTCCCCTACGGTGTGTAGTGAAGCATGTTTAGCTATTCCTTGTCCTGCAGTGATACTTGTCAGAAGAGGCGAGAATTATTGATTTAAAAGTAGCTAAAACACTGCAGACTAACTAGCTAGCCATGTCTTAGAGCACCTCTTCCTGAGGGCGTTTCAGTGTTATAACTTCACCTGTATCTTTAGTTTTTAAGCCAAAATGCATCTATTCTCCCTTTTCTGTCTACACACTGTGTCTGCTTGTAAGTACTCTGTGTGTGTGCGCTGCCGAACATGCTCCTCTGCTTGTAAAACCAGTGATGTCACCACGTGACGACGACGCGCCGTAATGCCCGGGAAACGGTACTTTTCAAACAGAGTATAGTACCATTTTTGATTAATTAGTACCGCGATACTATACCAGTGTACCATGCAACCCTAATATAATGTATTACGTTTTTCATCTAAAAATAATAGTTTTCATGTAATTAAAAAAATCTTATTTTCAAGGTGTGGTGGCTTTTATTTTGCTGTGGTGGTGCCCCACGATCAATTACATGTAAGGGAAACTCCGCTTGTTGCGTTGCTTCTGTAATTCCCTAATGTTTGGTATGGTTACGACATCTTGAATGTCCACGTCACGACTGATGAGACCCTCAGAGACATTCTCAGAACATATCAGGACTGTGTTTGTTATCTTGTGGTTTTGCAGAAGATCATCTTCTCCCTGAGCAGCAGGAGTGGTCATCCAGTATGGAACAGGAGGAGCCACAGCCCCTTCAAATTAAAGAGGAGGAGGAGCCACAAGCCCCTTATTTTAAAATGGAAGAAGAGAAGCCAATGCGTCCTCAATTTAAAGAGGAAATGGAGGAGCAACATCCACCCTTCATTAAAGAAGAGGAGTTACAGCCTCCTTGCATTGAGAAAGATGAGGTGCCACACTCCCCTGCAGGAAAGAGGAAGAGGAGGACCCGCAAAGGTGGAAGTGATGAGAAGGAAGAGGTGGAGCCTCCAACTCCACACATGACAACAGAAGCTGATGGAGACCACAAGCTCTTAGCTCCACTATCAGATAGTGACGACATGACGTCACACTCTCCTGACACTGATGGTGAAGAAGATGATGAAGACCCTCAAGTTGACAGGACCTGTCACACTGACAACACAGGCTTGAAATGCTCTTACTGTGACAAAACCTTTAACCAGCGTGGTCGCCTTAACGTGCACACGAGAATACACACTGGAGAAAAACCATTCATGTGCTCAGTTTGTAGTAAAAGATTTTCCCAGAAATCTAATTTGACAAGACACGTAAGTGTACACAGTGCGGAAAAACCATTTATATGTTCAGTCTGTGGCAAACGTTTTGTGCGAAATCAAGATGTGAAGTCACACATGAGGGTGCACGCCGCAGACAAACCGTTTATATGTTCGGTCTGTGGCAAAGGTTTTGTGCAAAATCACAATTTGAAGCTACACCTGAGAACACACACTGGGGAAAAACCGTTCGTGTGCTCAGTTTGTAGTAAAAGATTCTCACAGAAAGGGAGTTTAATAATACACACAAGAATGCACACCGGGGAAAAACCTTTCATGTGCTCAGTTTGTAGCGAAGGATTCTCCCGCAAAGCAAAGTTGATACAGCACACAAAAATGCACTCTGGGAATTACAAACATTTTATTTGCTCAGTCTGTGGTAAAGGTTTCGTGCGGAATTGGGAATTGAAATTACACACGAGAACACACACTGGACACAGACCCTTTATATGTTCAGTCTGCGGTAAAGGTTTTACACAAAATTGCGATTTGAAAATACACACGAGAACGCACACTGGAGAAAAACCATTCATGTGCTCAGTTTGTAGTAAAAGATTCTCCCAGGAAGCGAGTTTGCGAAAACACGTCACAATGCACACAGGTGAGAAACCTTTTATGTGTTCCGTGTGCGGTAAAGGTTTCACACAAACTTGGGACTTGAAAAGGCACACGAGAACACACACCGGAGAGAAAGTGTTGAGTTGCAGTGTGTGTGATGAAAGATTCACTTATGAGTACCAGTGTAAGAAACACAAGTGTGCTGGTGAGAACAGCAGCAGCAAATGAAGCGGCAGGATTTAAAAAACTGTCCAAACTTGTACTTTGACTTGCTAACATCACCAAATATATCCTGTGTGACATCATTGATGTGTGTGTAACACAATCTTGTTAATAAGCTTCTAACATTTAGAGATTATATTTATTTTGGATTAGTGGTGTTATTTCCATCAAGTATGTGCATTCGGAAAATAAAATTAAATAGCACTTTTTGTTAACAGTAGAAAAGAAAGTCATACATAAAAGAGATGGAGAAGTAAGAAAAAGAGTAGAAAATACCACAATTTTGACTGCAATACTCGATGATGAAATCAATGAAATCTCATCAAATATACAACATAAGGTGGCAAAGGTTTTTCAATAATGAAATAACATGTTTTACATGAGAAATCTCTTCATAATCTCTACTGCCCGCTAGTGTTGCCATATCTGTGCTACGGTGTAGAAATATGGGGAAATAACTACAAAATGACGCTTCATTTACTAACCGCGTTACAAAGCTGGTTGGTTAGAATAATATTGGATATAGAAAATCTTCGAAGCCTTTGTTTAATTAATTAAATAAAATTGAAATTCAAGGCTAAAATTATGCACAAAGCAAACTATAACTTGCTACCCAAGAATATACAATCATTATTTTCAACAAAAGTGGGAGAAATTAACACAAAACAAATTTAACTTAAGCATTTGTATGCACGTACAACACTTAAAACCTTCAGTATACAGAATTCAAATTTGGAATAGATTATTAAACAATGTCCGAATATGATTCAGTTTCAAAAAGTGTTTAAACTCCCAAGCATTTACAAGGTGAAAGGAAGAAGAATTCTGATGAACATCTTGAACGTTATTAAAAATTAAATGATATTCTTCTTATGAAAATATTAACAGACTTAACCATTTATCTAAGAACTATTGAATTGATGTATATTCCGTCCTACTTGTGCGTGACGTAAACAAGTCGACAGATAGTTAAAATGAAGATCCCAAGAAAAAGGAAGAAAGAGTCTTTTATCTTTAAGAAGCTTCAGGGGTTTTTCACAGAGAATACACTTTTCTTTCCCTCTTGTCTAATTGGTCATTTCTTTCTTTTCTCTTTTCCTGGTTTTTGTTTCGTTTACTTTTCTTGTACAACTGTATAAAGAGACACAAAATATATGTCAAATAAACATTACTAAGTAACTGGATGAGGCACTTCCTGAAGGAAATGCGTGTGAATGCTCCAATGCTGAAGTTGAACTGGAATGCAGACATAATGTAGTATGAATGTAAGAATAGTTTGAATGTTGAAGAGTTTGAATTTCCAGGAAAACCAGAATTTGATTTGCAACTTGGGAAGGTGTTAGTTTGAATGTCCAGGATGAGCGGAATGTGTTGATGTTGGAATGGTTTGAATAGGTTGAAAAATGTGGGAATTGTGCAACTTGGAAAAATGTCTCATTCATTTCAATGAGAACTTCCTGGAAATTTGGGAAAAGCGGGATTGTTTGGAAAATGATTAGGAGCATGAATGAGCTGAATTGATTGGTGTTGTAATTGTTTAAACCCGTCAAAAAATGTTGAAGTAGTAAGAGTTTTTTAATTGAAAAATTATATTACGGAACTTCGGGAAAACCAGGAATTTTTCAAGTTCTTCAACCAACTTGTTTTTTTGGTCCTGACTAAAAGGAATGTTTTGACAGTGGAACGGTTGAAATGGGTTGAAAAATGTGAAAGGAGTCATCACACTAAAAAAAGGTTGGAAATAATGTTCGGAGAAAAAAAATTGAATTCCTGGAAATTTGTTGAACATGGAAAAATGGTTGTTTGAATTTCCAGGATAAATTGTTTGTGAATGGTTTGAATCAGTTAAAAAATGTGGGAATTGTGGAAGTTTGAATGGGGAGCATGTCCCTAAAAACTAGGAATTATAGGAAATCCGGGATTTTTTAAATAATTGTTGAAAGGGGAGCACACAATTCCTGAACAGGCTGAATATTTTGAAGTTGGAACTGTTTTAATCGGACAAAAAATGTGAAAGTTAGAGCGTGCCAAAATCTGGGGAAGAAGAACTAGATGAGGCAATTCCTGAAGGAATTGTGTGTGAATGCTCCAATGCTGAAGTTGAACTGAAATGCTGACAGAATGTAGGATGAATGTAAGAATGGTTTGAATGTCTAAGAGTTAGAATTTCCAGGAAAACCGGAATTTGGTTTGGAACTTGGGAAAGTGTTAGTTTGAATGTCCAGGATGAGTGGAATGTGTTGATGTTGGAATGGTTTGAATAGGTTGAAAAATGTGGGAATTGTGCAACTTGGAAAAATGTCCCATTCATTTCATTGAGAACTTCCTGGAAATTTGGGAAAAGCGGGATTATTTGGAAAATGATTAGGAGCATGAATGAGCTGAATTGGTTGGTGTTGGAATTGTTTAAATCCGTCAAGAAATGTTGAATTTGAGTTTTTTAATTGAAAAATGATTCGGGAAAAACCAGGAATTTTTCAAGTTCTTCAACCAACTTGTTTTTTTGTCCTGACGAAGTGGAATGTTTTGACAGTGGAACGGTTGAAATGGGTTGAAAAATGTGAAAGGAGTCATCACACTAAAAAAGGTTGGAAATAATGTTCGGAGAAAAAAATTTGAATTCCTGGAAATTTGTTGAACATGGAAAAATGGTTGTTTGAATTTCCAGGATAAATTGGATGTGTTGAAGGTGGAATGGTTTGAATCGGTTGAAAAATGTGGCAATTGTGGAAGTTTGAATGGGGAACATGTCCCTAAAAACTAGGAATTATAGGAAATCCGGGATTTTTTAAACAATTGTTGAAAGGGGAGCACACAATTCCTGAACAGGCTGAATATTTTGAAGTTGGAACGGTTTTAATCGGATAAAAAATGTGGAAGGTAGAGCGTGCCAAAATCTGGGGAAGAAGAACTAGATGAGGCAATTCCTGAAGGAATTGTGTGTGAATGCTCCAATGCTGAAGTTGAACTGAATGTAGGATGAATGTAAGAATGGTTTGAATGTCTAAGAGTTAGAATTCCCAGGAAAACCGGAATTTGGTATGGAACTTGGGAAAGTGTTAGTTTGAATGTCCAGGATGAGTGGAATGTGTTGATGTTGGAATGGTTTGAATAGGTTGAAAAATGTGGGAATTGTGCAACTTGGAAAAATGTCCCATTCATTTCAATGGGAACTTCCTGGAATTTTGGGAAAAGCAGGATTTTTTGGAAAAGGATTAGGAGCACGAATGTCCTGAATGAGCTGAATTGGTTGGTGTAGGAATTGTTTAAATCGGGCAAGAAATGTTGATGTAGTAAATGGTATCAAGGAATTTCGGGAAAAGCGGGAATTTTTTTTGAAAATGCTAAAAAAATATGTAAATGAGTTTAAATGATTTGTGTTGGAGATTTTCAAATCAGTCGAGAACTGTTGAAGTAGTAACATTTTTAATAGACAAATGGTATTACGGAATTCCTGGAATTTTGGGAAAACCGGAAATTTTTCCAGTTCAAAAAAACAACTTCGTTTTTTGTCCTGATTAAGAGGAATGATTTGACGGTGGAACGGTTGAAAAATGTGGAAGGAGTAGTCACCAGAAAAAAAAGGGGTGAAAATAGGGCTTTGGAAAACCAGGAATTCTGGAAAGTCCTGGAATTTTTTTGAACTTAGGAAAAAGGAAGTTTAAATTTTCTGAAAGGTGAATGAAGTGAATTATATTTTTATATAGCGCTTTTCTCTAGTGACTCAAAGCGCTTTTACATAGTGAAACCCAATATCTAAGTTACATTTAAACCAGTGTGGGTGGCACTGGGAGCAGGTGGGTAAAGTGTCTTGCCCAAGGACACAACGGCAGTGACACTAGGATAGCGGAAGCAGGGATCAAACCTGGAACCCTCCAGTTACTGGCACAGCCACTCTACCAACCGAGCTCTACCGCCCCAACACATTCCAAGGTTTAAATTGGTTGAAAAATTAGGGAATAGTGGAAGTTTGAAAAATGGCCAATTCATTTTGAATGGGAAAAATGTCCCGGAAAACCTGGAATTCTGGGAAATCTGGGAATTTTTGGAAATTGTCATGGGAAAACCTGTTATTCTCGAATAGGCTGAACAGTTTGAATGGGATTAAAAATATGCGGAAGGTAGAGCGCGCCAAAATCTGGATAAGAAGAAGAAGAAACCATATGTGTGAACGCTTAGGAGCATTGACACAATTACTGAGGAGAAACCCAAACATTGCACCCTCCCTTAGAGGAGTGAGCCGGCGAGCAAATAAGCTACATGCTAAGTAGCATCAAGCTATCGTCGCACAGTACTATCTCTACAGTTCCACGCGCACACGGGAAGAAACCACATACCTGCGCGCTGAAACCCGTAAACACGGCAGCGTCTGACTGCCGCTATCGGAAACCAGCGGAGGGAGCAACTCGCCTTCAAAATAAAAGGTACCTTCTCATGACCTGATAATGTTACGTCACAATTGGTTACACAATTGCAGAAACAAAGCAGACAATATTGTGTACATATATTTGTGAACAATTATTAACGCTTGGGTTTATTTTTTATTTGCTTTATCAAACTGATCTTGACTTGGAGACATCTTGGTGAGTAACGTGCACATTTTCTTTTATACCATTGTAAACTAGCATACATTTGTATTTGGTCACCAAATCTTTTAGGGGATTATTCTATTAAGTAAATATGCCCTTAGATAGTTTCAGGTCTAGATGTCCATCACAGCTCATCCAGAGACCGGTGGCTCTTGCTCCCAGGACCATGGGGATCTTAAAGGAATGCAGGTTTGGACTTTAGTGACAACTGGTAGGAGCCCCCACCGGTAGCAGAGTGACAACGCCAGGAACTTGATTGCCTTGGTACCAATAAACTGGACTTTGTCCGGACTGGCCGGCCCCAAGGCTGGAACATCAATAGAAAATGTGAGAATTGTGGAAGTTTGAAAAATGTATCATTTTGAATGGGGAAAATGTCCCTAAAAACCAGGAATTCTAGGAAATCCGTGATTTTTTTTTTTTTAGAATTGTTGAAAGGGAGCAAACAATTCCTGAACATTTTGAAGTTGGAACGGTTTGAATCGGATGAAAAATGTGGGATTTGTGGAACTTTGAAAAATGTCCCATTCATTTCAATGGGAATTTCATGAAAATTTGGGAATTCTGGGAAAAGAGGAATTTTTTTTTTTTTTTTTGAGAAAATGACAAAAACCTTGAATGTTCTGAATGACTTGAAATGGTTGGTGTTGGAATTTTTCAAAACGGTCGAGAAATGTTGAAGTAGTAACACGTTGAATTGAGAAATGGTATTATGGAATTCCTGGAATTTCGGGAAAACCGAACATTTTTCCATTTAAAGGGGAACATTATCACAATTTCAGAAGGGTTAAAACCATTAAAAATCAGTTCCCAGTGGCTTATTTTATTTTTCGAAGTTTTTTTCAAAATTTTACCCATCACGCGATATCCCTAAAAAAAGCTTCCAAGTGCCTGATTTTAACCATCGTTATGTACACCCGTCCATTTTCCTGTGACGTCACATAGTGATGCCAACACAAACTAACATGGCGGATAGAACAGCAAGTTTATAGCGACATTAGCTCTGATTCAGACTCGGATTTCAGCGGCTTAAAGGGGAACATTATCACCAGACCTATGTAAGCGTCAATATATACCTTGATGTTGCAGAAAAAAGACCAGGTATTTTTTTAACCGATTTGCAAACTCTAAATGGGTGAATTTTGGCGAATTAAACGCCTTTCTGTTATTCGCTCTCGGAGCATCGGGAAGCAATCCGCCATTTTCTCAAACACCGAGTCAAATCAGCTCTGTTATTTTCCGTTTTTTCGACTGTTTTCCGTACCTTGGAGACATCATGCCTCGTCGGTGTGTTGTCGGAGGGTGTAACAACACGAACAGGGACGGATTCAAGTTGCACCAGTGGCCCAAAGATGCGAAAGTGGCAAGAAATTGGACGTTTGTTCCGCACACTTTACCGACGAAAGCTATGCTACGACAGAGATGGCAAGAATGTGTGGATATCCTGCGACACTCAAAGCAGATGCATTTCCAACTGGACTGGACAGATCAGCTTTCAGGAAAAGAGAGCGGATGAGGGTATGTCTACAGAATATATTAATTGATGAAAACTAGGCTGTCTGCACTCTCAAAGTGCATGTTGTTGCCAAATGTATTTCATATGCTGTAAACCTAGTTCATAGTTGTTAGTTTCCTTTAATGCCAAACAAACACATACCAATCGTTGGTTAGAAGGCGATCGCCGAATTCGTCCTCGCTTTCTCCCGTGTCGCTGGCTGTCGTGTCGTTTTCGTCAGTTTCGCTTGCATACGGTTCAAACCGATATGGCTCAATAGCTTCAGTTTCTTCTTCAATTTCGTTTTCGCTACCTGCCTCCACACTACAACCATCCGTTTCAATACATGCGCAATCTGTTGAATCGCTTAAGCCGCTGAAATCCGAGTCTGAATCCGAGCTAATGTCGCTATAGCTTGCTGTTCTTTCTGCCATGTTTGTCACTGTGTGACGTCACAGGAAAATGGACAGGTGTATATAACGATGGTTAAAATCAAGCACTTTTAAGCTTTTTTTAGGGATATTGCATGATGGGTAAAATTTTGAAAAAAACTTGTCATAATGTTCCCCTTTAAGCGATTCAACAGATTACAGATGGTTGTAGTGTGGAGGCAGTAGAGATGCGCGGATAGGCAATTATTTCATCCGCAACCCCATCACAAAAGTCGTCAACCATCCGCCATTCACCCGAACTAACATTTAATCAAAACCGCACCCGCCCGCCATCCGCCGCCCGCCATCCGCCACCCGCCCGTTGTTATATATGTAATATAGACGATGCAAGGCATTAGTGAGGTTAGAAAGCTTTTGCCTGTTAAAGAAAGGAGACTGATCCAATTCAGCAGAGACATTCAATGCGTGCCACGCTGTCACGGCCCAGACGCACACCAGTGCGCAATCATCTAGGAGCCGCGCTGAGCGCACCTCCAAGCGCGCTCGCGCCACTCAAACTGCTGCAGGCAGCTGCGTTCTATCTTGTTTTAACATCCTGTGGCACTCTTCTGGGATCACGGCGGACGAAACTGCTCATGCTCAGGGTGTTTGTGGAGGTTCGGGGTTTTGCACAAATGTGATGCACCATGTTAGATGTCCCGGTTTTGTGACTGTCGTAGACATAAACAGCGTCGCAGCTCTTGCAAATCATGTAGCCAGCATTACTATCATCCTGTATTACAACCTCATAAAAACGAGTCCACGCTGAACTTTTCTGGCCTTTTTTTCCCCTGGTCGTTAGTATTCCCTTTTTTAGTTTGTCGCGTACCACGTTTGCTGCCGGCGTTCCCATCTCTTTTTTTTTCTTCTTCTGTTGTGGCATATGCTGCAGGTGCCTGCTCGTTTTTCGTATGTGGGTAACAACATTTAACTATGTATATATATTTCTGAATTGGTTTAACTGCCACCCGCCTGAATCTATTTAAAATCTAATTTTTTTTTATTTCAACCGCCCGACCCGACCCGCGGATAAAATCTAATTTTTTTTTATTTCAACCGCCCGACCCGCGGATAATCCGCGGACTCCGCGGTTGTGTCCGCAAACCGCGCATCTCTAGGAGGCAGGTAGCGAAAACAAAATTGAAGAAGAAACTGAAGCTATTGAGCCATATCGGTTTGAACCGTATGCAAGTGAAACTGACGAAAACGACACGACACTTTCGTCGGTAAAGTCATCAATCAATCAATCAATGTTTATTTATATAGCCCTAAATCACAAGTGTCTCAAAGGGCTGCACAAGCCACAACGACATCCTCGGTACAAAGCCCACATAAGGGAAAGGAAAAACTCACCCCAGTGGGACGTTGATGTGAATGACTATGAGAAACCTTGGAGAGGACCGCATATGTGGGTAACCCCCGCCCCCCTCTAGGGGAGACCGAATGCAATGGATGTCGAGTGGGTCTGACATAGCATTGTGAGAGTCCAGTCCATAGTGGATCCAACATAATAGTAAGAGTCCAGTCTATAGTGGGGCCAGCAGGACACCATCCCGAGCGGAGACGGAAGTGTGCGGAACAAACGTCCAATTATTTACTCTGAGGGCGAATAATAGAAAGGCGTTTAATTCGCCAAAATTCACCCATTTAGAGTTCGGAAATCGGTTAAAAAAAATATGGTCTTTTTTCTGCAACATCAAGGTATATATTGACGCTTACATAGGTCTGGTGATAATGTTCCCCTTTAAAAACAACAAGTTCGTCTTTTGTCCTGATTAAGAGGAATGTTTTGACGGTGAAACGGTTGAAATGCGCTAAGAAATGTAGAAGGAGTTGTCGCCAGAAAAAATGGTGGAAATAAGGCTTTGGAAAAACAGGAATTCTGGAAAATCCTGGAATTTTTTGGAACTTGAAAAAAGGGTAGTTTACATTTCCAGGATGGTGAAATGTGTTAAATGGTATGAATCGGTTGAAAAATGTGGAAATGGTGGAATGGGAACAATGTCCTGGAATTCTGGGAAACCTGGGAATTTTTGGAAGTTGTCAAGGGAAACCGTTTCTATGTATTTAAGGAAAGTTGCCCGAGAAGACCGTAGGGGAGATATTTTCATTTGGCGAACATCTCCTCCAGGTTTGCTGCGGCACCTGTGATTGCAAGGACTCGCGCCATCAAATAAAAGCCTTTTTGTTGAACGGTTCCTCACCGCCGTCATGTTTGGTCCGTTCACAGCACCAAGTCGTCTTCGGGTCCAGACGAGGATGACAAGACCTGTTGGGGAGTTACGGGGGATGATTACAAAGACTTGAGGAGTGGGATTATCCACTTTTAATGTATGAGGATGTGTGTACAGCTGTTTTGTCAGTTATGAGTAATGTCATTAATTACTGTCCTCATGCTTGTTGGCATTAGTGAGAATGCAAAGTGACTCAGTTTGCCTGAAGCAAGCGCCAGGTGTCTGGTGTCTGTCACACAAGCGGAGGTGGGGATGATGGCGCTTGTCAGGCTTGTTACTGACACTTTGGTTATGTTTGGGTTTTCCTCCGTGTTTCTGTTTATTTCCTGTCAGCGCTCTTATTTTGGTTCCACTTCCTGCATGTCTCCCTGAGCGCTCGTTTCCCTCACCTGTCCCTGATTGGCAGCCTGGCACACCTGGTTGCAGTTGCCAATCAGGCTACTATACCTGCCTCGCCCTCCAGTCAGGGCTGAATGATTGTATCCTGTTGCCTGGTTCCTGTTATCCTGGTTCCTGTTGGCTGTTTCCTGTATCCTGTTGCCTGTTTCCTGTCTCCTGTCTCCTGTTGCCTGTTTCCTGTTATGCTGGTTACTGTTGCCTGTCTCCTGGTTCCTGTTGGCTGTTTCCTGTATCCTGTTAACTGTATCCTGTTGCCTGTCTACTGTTATCCTGTTTCCTAGTTCCTGTTGCTTTTTTCCTGTAGCCTGTTTACTGTCTCCTGTTATCTTGTTATCCTGTGTCCTGGTTCCTGTTGGCTGTTTCCTGTATCTTATTATCCTGTTTCTTGTATCCTGTTTCCTGTCTCCTGTTATCCTGTTTCCTGGTTCTTGTTGCCTGTTTGCTTTATCCTGTTGCCTGTTTCCTGGTTCCTGTTATTATGTTTCCTGTTGCCTGGTTCCTGTTATCCTGTTATACTGGTTCCTGTTATCCTGTTTCCTGTCTCTTGTTATCCTGTTTCCTGTCTCTTGTTATCCAGTTTCCTGTCTCCTGGTTCCTGTTGCCTAATTCCTGTCTCCTGTTATCCTGGTTCCTGTTGGCTTTTTCCTGTCTTCAGTTATCCTGGTTCCTGTTGCCGGGTTGCTGTCTCCTGTCATCCTGTTTCCTGGTTCCTGTTGGCTTTTTCCTGTCTCCTGTTATCCCTTTTCCTGGTTCTTGTTATCCTGTTTCCTGTCTCTTGTTATCCTGTTTCCTGTCTCTCCTTATCCTGTTTGCTGTCTCTTGTTTTCCCGTTTTCTGTCTCCTGTCTCCTGTTTCCTGTTGCCTAATTCCTGTCTCCTGTTATCCTGGTTCCTGTTGCCTGTTTCCTGGTTCCTGTTGCCTGTTTCCTGTCTCCTGTTATCCTGTTTCCTATTTCCTGTCTCTTGTTATCCTGTTTCCTGTCTCTTGTTATCCCGTTTCCTGTCTCCTGTTTCCTAGTTCCTGTTTCCTAATTCCTGTCTCCTGTTATCCTGTTTCCTGGTTTCTTTTGACTGTTTCCTGTCTTCAGTTATCCTGTTTCCTGGTTCCTGTTGCCGGTTTGCTGTCTCCTGTTATCCTGTTTCCCGGTTCCTGTTGGCTGTTTCCTGGTTCCTGTTGGCTGTTTTCTGTTATCCTGTCTCCTGTTATCCTATTTCTTGGTTCCTGTTGCCTGTTTCCTATTTCCTGTCTCTTGTTATCCTGTTTCCTGTCTCTTGTTATCCCGTTTCCTGTCTCCTGTTTCCTAGTTCCTGTTTCCTAATTCCTGTCTCCTGTTATCCTGTTTCCTGGTTTCTGTTGACTGTTTCCTGTCTTCAGTTATCCTGTTTCCTGGTTCCTGTTGCCGGTTTGCTGTCTCCTGTTATCCTGTTTCCCGGTTCCTGTTGGCTGTTTCCTGGTTCCTGTTGGCTGTTTTCTGTTATCCTGTCTCCTGTTATCCTATTTCTTGGTTCCTGTTGCCTGTTTCCTATTTCCTGTCTCTTGTTATCCTGTTTCCTGTCTCTTGTTATCCCGTTTCCTGTCTCCTGTTTCCTAGTTCCTGTTTCCTAATTCCTGTCTCCTGTTATCCTGTTTCCTGGTTTCTGTTGACTGTTTCCTGTCTTCAGTTATCCTGTTTCCTGGTTCCTGTTGCCGGTTTGCTGTCTCCTGTTATCCTGTTTCCCGGTTCCTGTTGGCTGTTTCCTGGTTCCTGTTGGCTGTTTTCTGTTATCCTGTCTCCTGTTATCCTATTTCTTGGTTCCTGTTGCCTGTTTCCTGTATCTTGTAAGCTGTTATCCTGTATCCTACTGGCTGTTTCCTGGTTTCTGTTGGCTTTTTCCTGTGACCGACACAAAACAAGACCCCGCGATAAGTACGAGTCGCACCCAGGTCAGTTCAAAGGCAGCGTTCTCAAACTGCAAGCACTACCTTTCGCTCATTGATATTAAAGACAAGAATCCATCCATTTTATACCGCTTGTCCCTCCCGGGTTGATGTCCAGGAAAAAAGCATTTATCTGACCACATGACACTTGTTACTGCTGCTAGCTCAAATACTGCGATTTTTTTCTAATCCGATTCGTCACATTTTGGAATTTCGAGGTGATTACTCGCTTGTATTTTTAAAAATTCTGTAGAAAAGACCCAAATTATTGTACATCAACACAATTATATTGTCAGAATGTCGCCCAGGAATGTTTTACTTGAATGCATTTCATTTATTTGTCCAAAACCTGCTAACAGTTTTATCTGAAGTTCTTTCATTTTCTACATTTTTGGTACCGTGTTGGGTTTTGTACTTTCGATATTTAATGTGGTTACTTAACAGAATATTAATTTTTTTGGTCCATTTTTATTTCAATGCATTGCATATTTAGCACACTGCCAAATATTGACTTCAGACAAATGCCAAACGTTCTAAAATAGTGTTTTTATTCTTCAACCATTAAATGTAAAGATGTTATTGCACGTAAAAGTGTGTAAAATAACAAAATGAAAAATTACTTTCTGAGTAATTTATTGAGTTACTAACAAATACTTTTTGGGAGAAGTAATGTGTAACTGTAACTAGTTACTTTTTTAAGGGTAAGATGACCAACTGTGGAAATTAATTCCATGTCTCCGGGCGACACTGCCAAAAAGAAGAGGGCCTAAAATAGATCCTTGAGGGACACCACATGTGATTTTAAGGGTCTTTGAGGAGCTTGTATGCATACTCAGCAAGAACATTCTAGTGCCACCTGGACCCGGCGAGTCGGGACCTCCAGGTGGGCGCCCCGACCCAGAAGTCGCTGAAGGAACAGTCCAATCTTCAAATCTTTTTTAATTTGTTTTATTAGGATTTTGATTTTTTGGGTAAAATCTACAAAATACAACAGAGGGCTGCGGGTTTGTTATTGGTAACAAAATTGTAACACTTTGGGCGCATGTTGGCAACGGTTGTTGTGTCTCCAAAAAGGCAAGAGCCTTCCAGGCCATCGACAGATGCGCCCGACAGAGGACAAGGCACGGGAGAAGCCGGGGACAGCCAGCCCCCAAGCTGGTGAGAGACCACATCCCACTTGGGCAATAAGACGGGAAGACCACCCCACGAGCCAACCAACGCGACAACAAACAAGGACAAAGCCTCTCCAGGTAGACCTTACACTTCTCCATGAGGGAGTCCTGAACATTCGAAGTATCTGACGACTCTTTTGACCAGATTGAGCTTTAGACATGCACTCAGTCTCAGGATTGGTTGTAGCCTCGTAGCTACCATCCGTAACGGTGCTCTTAGCTCTGTCCACCTTTGTGTTTGAAAGTTGCCACGCATCCATCCGCCTTCCACAGGAACACCTTCTCCAGAGTCCACTCGCTTTGCTTTTTACAGCCTGAATTTTGCTTTTTACAATTAGTGTTTTGTAGTCTTCCAAATACAACTTTTTGATGACGTTTAATCAATGTTGGGTTTTAACGTTGATTTGACCATTGAAATTTGGTCATTTCCCCAACCAATATTCTACAACACAAATACAACGTTGAAACGATATGCTTTTTGACAACGTTTAATCAATGTTGGGTTTTAACGTTGATCTGACCATTGAAGTTTGGTCATTTCTCCAACCAATATTCTACAGCACAAATACAACGTTGAATCATCATGCTTTTTGAAGACGTTTATTCAATGTCAGGTTGTGACTTTAACATTGAAATTTGGTCATTTCTCCAACCAATATTCTACAACACAAAGACAACGTTGAAACAACATGCTTTTTGACAACGTTAATTCAATGTTAGGTTGTGACGTTGATTTGACCATTGAATGTTGATCATTTCCCAACCAATATTCTACAACACAAATACAAAGTTGAAACAACATGCTTTTTGACAACGTTTAATCAATGTTGGGTTTTAACGTTGATTTGACATTGAAATTTGGTCATTTTCCAACTAATATTCTACAACACAAATACAACGTTGAAACAACATGCTTTTTGACAACGTTTAATCAATATGGGTTTTAATGTTGATTTAACCATTTAAATTGGGTAATTTCCTAACCAATATTCTACAACACAAATACAACGTTGAAACAACATGCTTTTTGACGACATTTAATCAATGTCGGGTTTTAACGTTGATTTGACCATTGAAATTTGGTCATTTCCTAACTAATATTCTACAACACAAATACAACAATGAAACAACATGCTTTTTGACAATGTTTAATCAATGTCAGGTTGTGACGTTGATCTGACCATTGAAGTTTGGTCATTTCTCCAACCAATATTCTACAGCACAAATACAACGTTGAAACAACATGCTTTTTGATTACGTTTATTCAATGTTAGGTTGTGACTTTAACATTGAAATTTGGTCATTTCTCCAACCAATATTCTACAATACAAGTACAACGTTGAAACAACATGCTTTTTAACAACGTTAATTCAATGTTAGATTGTGACGTTGATTTGACCATTGAAATTTGGTCATTTCCCTAACCAATATTCTACAACACAAATACAACGTTGAAACAACATGCTTTTTGACGACGTTTAATCAATGTTGGGTTTTAACGTTGATTTGACATTGAAATTTGGTCATTTCCTAACTAATATTCTACAACACAAATACAACGTTGAAACAACATGCATTTTGACGACGTTTAATCAATTTTGGGTTTTAACGTTGATTTGACATTGAAATTTGGTCATTTCCTAACTAATATTGTACAACACAAATACAACGTTGGAACAACATGCTTTTTGATGATGTTTATTCAATGTCAGGTTGTGACTTTAACATTGAAATTTGGTCATTTCTCCAACCAATATTCTACAACACAAAGACAACATTGAAACAACATGCTTTTTGACAACGTTAATTCAATGTTCGGTTGTGACATTGATTTGACCATTGAATTTTGGTCATTTCCCAACCATTATTCTACAACACAAATACAAAGTTGAAACAACATGCTTTTTGACAACGTTTAATCAATGTTGGGTTTTAACGTTGATTTGACATTGAAATGTGGTCATTTCCCAACCACTATTCTACAACACAAATACGTTGAAACAACATGCTTTTTGACAACGTTTAATCAATGTTGGGTTTTAACGTTGATTTGACATTGAAATTTGGTCATTTCCCAACTAATATTCTACAACACAAATACAACAATGAAACAACATGCTTTTTGACAACGTTTAATCAATGTCAGGTTGTGACGTTGATCTGACCATTGAAGTTTGGTCATTTCTCCAACCAATATTCTACAGCACAAATACAACGTTGAAACAACAAGCTTTTTGATTACGTTTATTCAATGTTAGGTTGTGACTTTAACATAGAAATTTGGTCATTTCTCCAACCAATATTCTACAACACAAATACAACGTTGAAACAACATGCTTTTTGACGACGTTTAATCAATATGGGTTTTAATGTTGATTTAACCATCTAAATTGGGTAATTTCCTAACTAATATTCTACAACACAAATACAACGTTGAAACAACATGCTTTTTGACAACGTTTAATCAATGTTGGGTTTTAACATTGATTTGACCATTGAAATTTGGTCATTTCCTAACTAATATTCTACAACACAAATACAACAATGAAACAACATGCTTTTTGACAACGTTTAATCAATGTCAGGTTGTGACGTTGATCTGACCATTGAAGTTTGGTCATTTCTCCAACCAATATTCTATAGCACAAATACAACGTTGAAACAACAAGCTTTTTGATTACGTTTATTCAATGTTAGGTTGTGACTTTAACATTGAAATTTGGTAATTTCTCCAACCAATATTCTACAACACAAATACAACGTTGAAACAACATGCTTTTTGACGACGTTTAATCAATGTTGGGTTTTAACGTTGATTTGACATTGAAATTTGGTCATTTCCTAACTAATATTCTACAACACAAATACAACGTTGAAACAACATGCTTTTTGACGACATTAATTCAATGTCAGGTTGTGATATTGATTTGACCATTGAATTTTGGTCATTTCCTAACCAATATTCTACAACACAAATACAACGTTGAAACAACATGCTTTTTGACGACGTTTAATCAATGTTGGGTTTTAACGTTAATTTGACATTGAAATTTGGTAATTTCCTAACTAATATTGTACAACACAAATACAACGTTGAAACAACATGCTTTTTGATGACGTTTATTCAATGTCAGGTTGTGACTTTAACATTGAAATTTGGTCATTTCTCCAACCAATATTCTACAACACAAAGACAACGTTGAAACAACATGCTTTTTGACAACGTTAATTCAATGTTCGGTTGTGACATTGATTTGACCATTGAATTTTGGTCATTTCCCAACCATTATTCTACAACACAAATACAAAGTTGAAACAACATGCTTTTTGACAACATTTAATCAATGTTGGGTTTTAACGTTGATTTGACATTGAAATTTGGTCATTTCCCAACTAATATTCTACAACACAAATACAATGTTGAAACAACATGCTTTTGGACGACGTTTAATCAATATGGGTTTTAATGTTGATTTAACCATTCTAATCATTGGGTAATTTCCTAACCAATATTCTACAACACAAATACAACGTTGAAACAACATGCTTTTTGACGACATTTAATCAATGTCGGGTTTTAACGTTGATTTGACCATTGAAATTTGGTCATTTCCTAACTAATATTCTACAACACAAATACAACAATGAAACAACATGCTTTTTGACAATGTTTAATCAATGTCAGGTTGTGACGTTGATCTGACCATTGAAGTTTGGTCATTTCTCCAACCAATATTCTACAGCACAAATACAACGTTGAAACAACATGCTTTTTGATTACGTTTATTCAATGTTAGGTTGTGACTTTAACATTGAAATTTGGTCATTTCTCCAACCAATATTCTACAATACAACTACAACGTTGAAACAACATGCTTTTTGACAACGTTAATTCAAAGTTAGATTGTGACGTTGATTTGACCATTGAAATTTGGTCATTTCCCTAACCAATATTCTACAACACAAAGACAACGTTGAAACAACATGCTTTTTGACAACGTTTAATTAATGTTGGGTTTTAACGTTGATTTGACATTGAAATTTGGTCATTTCTCCAACCAATATTCTACAGCACAAATACAACGTTGAATCATCATGCTTTTTGATGACGTTTATTCAATGTCAGGTTGTGACTTTAACATTGAAATTTGGTCATTTCTCCAACCAATATTCTACAACACAAAGACAACGTTGAAACAACATGCTTTTTGACAACGTTTAATCAATGTTGGGTTTTAACGTTGATTTGACATTGAAATTTGGTCATTTCCCAACTAATATTCTACAACACAAATACAACGTTGAAACAACATGCTTTTTGACAACGTTTAATCAATATGGGTTTTAATGTTGATTTAACCATTTAAATTGGGTAATTTCCTAACTAATGTTCTACAACATAAATACAACGTTGAAACAACATGCTTTTCGATGACGTTTAAACAATGTTGGGTTTTAACGTTGATTTGACCATTGAAATTTGGTCATTTCCTAACTAATATTCTACAACACAAATACAACTTTGAAACAAGATGCTTTTTGACAACGTTTAATCAATGTCAGGTCCTGACATTGATCTGACCATTGAAGTTTGGTCATTTCTCCAAACAATATTCTACAGCACAAATACAACGTTGAAACAACATGCTTTTTGATGACGTTTATTCAACGTCAGGTTGTGCCTTTAACATTGAAATTTGGTCATTTCTCCAACCAATATTCTACAACACAAGTACAACGTTGGAACAACATGCTTTTTGACAACGTGAATTCAATGTTAGGTTGTGACGTTGATTTGACCATTGAAATGTGGTCATTTCCCTAACCAATAATCTACAACACAAATACAACATTGAAACAACATGCTTTTTAACGACGTTTAATCAATGTTGGGTTTTAACGTTGATTTGACATTGAAATTTGGTCATTTCCTAACTAATATTCTACAACACAAATACAACGTTGAGACAACATGCTTTTTCCATCCATCCATCCATTTTCTACCGCTTATTCCCTTCGGGGTCGCGGGGAGCGCTGGAGCCTATCTCAGCTACAATCAGGCGGAAGGTGGGGCACACCCTGGACAAGTCGCCACCTCATCCCAGACAACATGCTTTTTGACGACGTTAATTCAATGTCAGGTTGTGATGTTGATTTGACCATTGAATTTTGGTCATTTCCCAACCAATATTCTACAACACAAATACAACGTTGAAACAACATGCTTTTTGACGACGTTCATGAAATCAATGTTGTGTTTTAACATTGATTTGACATTGAAATTTGGTAATTTCCTAACTAATATTGTACAACACTGATACAACGTTGAAACAGCATGCTTTTTGATGACGTTTATTCAATGTCAGGTTGTGACTTTAATATTGAAATTTGGTCATTTCTCCAACCAATATACTACAACACAAATACAACGTTGAAACAACATGCTCTTTGATGACGTTAATTCAATGTCAGGTTGTGACGTTGATTTGACCATTGAATTTTGGTCATTTCCCAACCAATATTCTACAACACAAATACAACATTGAAACAACATGCTTTTTGACAACTTTTATTCAATGTCAGGTTGTGACGTTGATTTGACCTTTTGTAATCTGGTCATTTCCCCAACCAACCAACGTGGATCCAATGTTGTGTCAATTTACAAATACAACTATTTTGCAACGTTGTTTCAAAGTCAATTTTAAAGGACATGTGTGTATATTGAAGGTGGTTCACTTCCTAACTCTCAGACAGAAAAACCTTCCTAAGTATGGCTCCAAGCTCCGCAATAGACATAACAATCACATGTGGTGTCCCTCAAGGATCTATTTCCGGTCTTCTTCTTTGTAATATTTACATGCTTCCACTTGGCAGAGTCATCACGAGACGCATCTATCTCCTCCCATCTTTTAAATCATCCTCCAGGTTTTCTTCTTCCTGTTTGCTCACAAAGATGTCTCCAACTTGCCCGTTTAGTTTGATGCACTGCTCTGTACATGTACTGGTGTTTTTTAAAGTGAATAAGAAAAGGGTAGTCAAAATAAAGTGAAACTTCAGTTTACACCTTTACAAAGTTTATTAACAAATGTACACAATGTTGTATATCAGTGCATGTACTTGACTGAAATAAAACCTATAACATCTATAAATGTTAGACGCAAGATTGTGTTACACGTACACAACAGTGATGTCACATGTTATATCTGGTGATTGTTAATAAATCAAAGTTTTGACAGTTTATTTAAATTCTTCAGCTTCATTTGCTGCTGCTGTTCTCACCAGCACACTTGTGTTTCTTACACTGATACTTATAAGTGAATCTTTCATCACACACACTGCAACTCAACACTTTTTCTCTTGTGTGTACTTTCATGTGTCTTTTCATATGTTGATTTTGGACAAAACCTTTATCACAGACCGAACATTTAAAAGGTTTTTCCCCGGTGTGCATTCTTGTGTGATTTATCAAATTTGCTTTCTGGGTGAATCCTTTACTGCAAACTGAGCACATGAAAGGTTTTTCTCCAGTGTGTGCTCTCATGTGTACTACAAAGGTCGTTCGGTGAAAAAAACTTTTGTTGCAATCTAAACAGGTAAAAGGTTTTTCTCCAGTATGTTTTCTCATATGTACTTTTAAACTTTCCTTGGCGGAGAAGCTTTTACTACAAACTGAGCACATGAATGGTTGGTCCCCAGTGTGGACTTTCATGTGTCTTTTCAAATGTTGACTTTGGACAAAATCTTTGCCGCAGACCGAACATAGAAAAGGTTTTTCCCCGGCGTGCATTCTTTTGTGTTTGATCAAATTTGCTCTCTGGGAGAATCTTTTGTTACAAACTGAGCACTTGAACGGTTGGTCCCCTGTGTGTGATCTCATGTGCACTACAAAGGTGGTTCGGTCACAGAAGCTTTTGTTGCACCTTGAACAGGTAAAGGGTTTTTCTCCGGTGTGCGTCCTTGTGTGTTTTACCAAACTTTCCTTCGCAGAGAATCGCTTACTGCAAACTGAGCACATGAATGGTTTCTCCCCGGTGTGTGTTCTCATGTGTGACTTCAGATCGCGATTTTGAGTAAAACCTTTACCGCAGATGGAACATAAGAAACGTTTTTCACCGGTGTGCGTTCTTGTGTGCTTTATCAAACTGTCCTTTGTGGAGAAACTTTTACTACACACTGAGCACATGAAAGGCCTCTCTCCGGTGTGTGTCGACATGTGTACTTGTAGGTCCCTTTTTTGAGTAAACCCTTTATTGCAGGTTGAACAGGAAAAGGGTTTTTCCCCAGTGTGTAATCTCATGTGTAAAATCAAACTTGTCTTCTGGGAGAATCTTTTACTGCAAACTGAGCATGTGACTGGTTTTTCTCCAGTGTGTGTTCTCATGTGTCTTTTCAAATCACTGGGGTATTTAAAAGTTTTGTCACAGTGAAAACATTTCAAGTGTGTGTTGTCAGCTTTAGAATCTTCATCTTCTTCATCATCATCATCATAATCATCATCAGTGTCATCTTCTTCATCATCATCAGCGTCATCATTTTCTTCATCATTAGTGTCAGGAGAGTGTGACGTTATGTCGTCACTATCTGATAGTGGAGCTAAGAGTTTGTGGTCTCCATCAGCTTCTGTTGTCATGTGTGGAGTAGGAGGCTCCGCCTCTCCCTTCTCCTCACTTCCACCTTTGTGGCTCCTCCTCTTCCTATTTGATATGAGGGGGCTGTGGTTGATGTTCTTTTTTAACATGTGGGGGCTGTGGCGAGTCTTTCCCTTTAACGCAGGCGGCTGTGGCCCATTGCTTTCCTCTCCCGTCCGAAGGGGCTGTGGCTCCTCCTCTTCATTTTTAATTTGAGGGGACTGTTCCTGCTCCACCCTGGGAAAGCGCTCTTGCTGTTCAGGGAGAAGTTGTTTTTCGCAAACATCTGAAGAACACAAGAATGACAAACACATGTTTTACAAACCCTAAAAGCAGTGAAGTTGTCACGTTGTGTAAATGATAAATAAAAAGAGAATACATTGATTTGCAAATCATTTTCAACTTATATTCAATTGAATAGACTGCAAAGACAAGATATTTAGCTCATTTGGAATTTGATGCCTGGAACATGTTTCAAAAAAGCTGGCACAAGTGGCAAAAAAGACTGAGAAAGTTGAGGAATGCTCATCAAACACTTATTTGGAACATCCCACAGGTGAACAGGCAAATTGGGAACAAGTGGGTGCCATGATTGGGTATAAAAGCAGCTTCCATGAAATGCTCAGTCATTCACAGACAAGGACGGGGCGAGGGTCACCACTTTGTCAACAAATGCCTGAGCAAATTGTTTAAGAACAACATTTTTCAACCAGCTATTACAAGGGATTTAGGGATTTCACCATCTACGCTACGTAATATCATCAAAAGGTTCAGAGAATCTGGAGAAATCACTGCACGTAAGCCATGATATTACGGACCTTGGATCCCTCAGGCGGTACTGCATCAAAAAGCGGCATCAGTGTGTAAAGGATATCACCACATGGGCTCAGGAACACTTCAGAAAGCCACATTGGGGCCACTTTGGGACCACATTACGGCCGCATTGGGGCCACATTACGGCCACATTGGGACCACATCACGGCCACATTGGGACCACATCACGGCCACATTGGGGCCACATAGGGACCATTTTTGGGACCACATTACGGCCACATTGGGGCCACGTTTGGGGCCCCATTACGACCACGTTGGGGTCACATTGGGACCACGGTGGGATCCACGTTGGGACCACGTTACGTCCACATTGGGGTCACATTGCGGCCACATTACGACCACATTGGGGCCATGTTACGGCCACATTGGGACCACATTGGGGTCCACATTGGGGCCACATTGGGGCCACATTGGGGCGCGTTGACACAGGAGTCTGATAAAAATCACATTTTACTCGCAGTGTAAACAGTCAGCTGGAAAAAACCCGATCTCCACAAAATGCGATTTGGGCCACTTTGGCCTGCAGTGTAAACGTAGTCTTTGTCTTTTGTTTGACTCCTTCTTACTTTGAACAGTAACACTGTGTGACTATTGGAAAATAAAACAATTGATTCTTGGGCGTACAAGGAGATGAAGTTAGCGTACCTCTAGTGGGACCCGTACCACAGTTTCTGAGTGTTGTGCTTACTTGGACTGGGACCAAGCTGGGAGGACTCAGGTGGTTTGTGGCCATGGTCTTCGGTCTTCACAGAGACCACAGTCAGTGGAAACCTGGTCAGGTCAGCCTCCTCCTGTCCTAGAAGACACTCTTCCTCCTGAGTGATCCAGACCTCATCCTCTTCCTCTTTGATGTGGGAGGGCAGTGGCTCCTCCTCTTCCTCTTTTACACGAGGGGGATGTGGCTCTTCCTCTTTAATATGGGTGTGCTGCTGGACGTCTGTTGGGTAAATGAGTAAATAATATTCAAGGGGTCATATTTCAAACACTTCCTTGTGGTCTACATGACATGTAAAGGTGGTTCTTTGCTCCAAACTTTGCAAAGATGATGTTCTACAGACCCTTTTCTGACCCTCCCTTGAGGATGTGCCTCCACTTCGCCATCTTTCTTGTCGTTTTTAGCGCTTCCATGGCGAGTCTACTGACGGACTGAGTTTGAACTGTACGCTATTTTGTGTTAGAAATGGCAACAGCGGAGGATGCATGTGCATGTACGAGCCAGTCTGCCCCACATGCAAAAAAAAAAAAGCGAAAAAGAAGGCGCTTATTGCCATTAATTGATACGGTACCAATTCCCAGTAGCAGGGAATCAATACCAGTACTCAACGGTACCAATTTTCAATACGTTTGCGCGTGTTATTAATAATGTTTTTTAATTTAAAAATTTGTTTTAATGCTGAGATAGGCTCCAGCACCCCCTGCCACCCCAAAAGGGACAAGCGGTAGAAAATGGATGGATGTAACATTTAAACAATTGGATTCTAACTGCTGTTCATGTGTTATATTTTGTCACATTTGCAATGCAGTTGCACTCCTAAGACATGAGATGGCAGTGTTGTATAGGCTAATAATGGAATGTTGTCTAACTAGGAATTTAATTTTTCCAGGAAGTCCAATGTGTAATGCTGCGCCCTACAAAGTGTTGATACTGGAAGTATTGTGCTTATCACACACCAGCTGTGTGATGGTAACATTCATCTTAGTTGTAGTTTCCTTTACCAAATTTGGAGGCGTTGATATGGCCATGTAAAATTGCTAAAGCTAATAGTAGCCTGTCTATGGCAAATCCAATGTAAATTAGCATCAAGCTAGAGCATTTTGTAAGAGTGGAGCCTGACTTCACATTTGTGTGTTTTCTACAAAGCATACTTGCTTTGTTGGTGTTAAAAATGGCAACATTACTTGGAGGGAGTTTGGCCGAGTGATCGTTCACATGAACCGGACGGGACGAGTCTGAAACTGGACGCAATGTCACGTGCAAAAAAGGTATCGAAATATGGCACCGTTTGATTTGACGTGAATCCATACCCGGTTCTACCGAAATAATTCAGTCGGTACCTATAAAAGTTCCGGATTCTGTACCTACCCCTGAAAATGGCGGACCTGTGCAGAACAGTTTGGGTAAAGGAAGCCATGTATGGATCATCTGCTGACGTCACATTTGGTAGAAACATCACCCAATGGGAAAATTCCAAAGGGCTCGTTTCAAAGAATAAAGGAAGGCAAGATTGTTTTATAAACATCTCCTCAGTGTCTACATGGTTTGATTTCACATTTTCGGCACTTGTGTAAAAAAAATGGTTTTGCACAACAGGTGTCCTTGTAGTGGCTGCTGGTTGCAGGAGCTCTGCGACTTTTTGAACATGCACTGCAACTACATAATTTCCCCATTGCGGGATGAATAAAGTCTGTTTTATCCTAAGTGGTTCTTTTATTGACACTGTTACCACATGAGATTATTTGCCTTCTCGTGTGTGTTGCAGGGTTGTCTCGATACCAATATGTTGGTACCGGTACCAAAATGTATTTCGATACTTTTCTGTACTTTTCTAAATAAAGGGGACCACAAAAAATTTCATTATTGGCTTTATTTTAGCAAAGAATCTTAGGGTACATTATACATATGTTTATTATTGTAATTTAGTCCTTAAATAAAATAGTGAACATACTAGACAACTTGTCTTTTAGTAGTAAGTAAACAAACAAAGACTCCTAATTAGTCTGCTGACATATGCAGGAACATATTGTGTCATTTATCATTCTTTTATTTTGTCTACATTATAAAGGACAAGCTGTAAAAATGGATTATCAATCTGCTTGTTCATTTACTGTTAATATCTGCTTATTTTCTGTTTCAACATGTTCTATCTACACTTCTGTTAAAATGTAATAATCACTTATTCTTCTCTTATTTGATACTTTACATTAGTTTTGGATGATACGATACATTTAGGTATCGATCCGATAGCAAGTAGTTACAGGATCATACATTGGTAGTAATTTAAGTCCTCATGTGTCCAGGGACGTATTTACTGAGTTTATAAACATAATATGAATTTTTTTTTAAAAAGGAAAAAGATTTTGTGACGATGAAAAATATTGATGTAATCATAGTAGTAACGATTAGTATCATTACAGTGGATGTCAGGTGTAGATCCACCCATGGCATTTGTTTACATTGTGACGCCGGTGAGCTATTGTATCCTCCTACGGTGTGTAGTGAAGCATGTTTAGCTATTCCTCGTCCTCCAGTGATGATACTTGTAAGAGACGTAGATTTAGAAGTAGCTAAAACACTGTGGATGGATGTTAGCCGCTAGCTAGCTAGGCATGTCTTAAAGCACCTTTTCTTGAGGGTGTTTCAGTTTTATAACTTCATCTTTATCTTTAGTTTTTACACCAAAATGTGTCCATTCTCCCTTTTCTGTCTACACTCTGTGTCTGCTTGTAAGTACTCAGTGTGCGCGCGCTGCCGAACATGCTCCTCTGCTCGTAAAACCAGCAATGTCACCACGTGGCGACGACGCGCCATCATGCCTGTAAATAAAAAAATATGGCGAACCGGTACTTTTCAAACGGAGTATAGTACCGTTTTTGATTCATTAGTACGGCGATACTGCATCTTGCATTGAAGCATGAAAGAGGAAAAGGTGAGCTCCGGAAGCTGAGAGTGTCAAGTAACTACGCTCTAACTGACACAAGTGACTTCAAGTGTCCTACATGTGGCAGATACTTCCGAGCAAGGATCGGCCTGACAAGTCCTCTGAGGACACATCAACCACAATCAACTACTTAGATGTCCTGCTCATTGTCGACAACGATGGAGGAACATCATCATTAGAGATGTCCGATAATGGCTTTTTTGCCGATATCCGATATTCCAATATTGTCCAACTCTTAATTACCGATTCCGATATCAACCGATACCGATATATACAGTCATGGAATTAACACATTATTATGCCTAATTTTGTTGTGATGCCCCGCTGGATGCATTAAACAATGTAACAAGGTTTTCCAAAATAAATCAACTCAAGTTATGGGGAAAAAAAAGCCAACATGGCACTGCCATATTTATTATTGAAGTCACAAAGTGCATTATTTTTTTTAACATGCCTCAAAACAGCAGCTTGGAATTTGGGACCTGCTCTCCCTGAGAGAGCATGAGGAGGTTGAGGTGGGCGGGGTTGGGGGGCGGGATTGAGGTGGGTGGTAGGGGGTGGCGGGGGGTGTATATTGTAGCGTCCCGGAAGAGTTAGTGCTGCAAGGGGTTCTAGGTATTTGTTCTGTTGTGTTTATGTTGTGTTACGGTGCAGATGTTCTCCCAAAATGTGTTTGTCATTCTTGTTTGGTAACAGTGTTAAAGTTGTTTATACGGCCACCCTCAGTGTGACCTGTATGGCTGTTGACCAAGTATGCATTGCATTCACTTGTGTGTGTGAAAAGCCGTAGATATTATGTGACTGGGCCGGCACGCAAAGGCAGTGCCTTTAAGGTTTATTGGCGCTCTGTACTTCTCCCTACGTCCGTGTACACAGCGCCGTTTTAAAAAATCATAAATTTTACTTTTTGAATCCGATACCGAAAATGTTGAAACCAATACCGATAATTTCCGATATTACATTTTAAAGCATTTATCGGCCGATAATATCGGCAGTCCGATATTATCGGACATCTCTAATCATCATCATCACCGCGATACTATACTAGTACCGGCATAACGTGCAACCCTAGTGTGTTGTGTTAAAATGTGTCATTAAACAAGCAATAAAACATGGCAAAGAGTTTATTTTGTTCCAGCCACTAAAATCGCTTCAAAAGAGAAAAATAAGGCTTGGAAATTTAAAGGGGGGGCAGTTAGCAAAGTCTGAGCCAGAATTGATCAAAACTTTCCTAAAAGACAAATCAGAACTTCTTTTAAACCTCCGGTGTAAAGTGAGTAGCCAAGCTTTATCTCTACCCTTAACCTTGGAATGAAAATATAACACAAATATTTTTTTAAACATTTAGCCCCTTTTAGTAATTGTTGTGGCTGGGCCAAAGGAACTCTTCCCAAAACATGTTTCACTATGTGGTGTTTTTATGCAGTATCTCTATCTAGAGCACAGCTCCCACCTTCCACTTGGAGACAACCTGCCACACGCTGAAGGAAAGTTGTCTTCTTTTCATAAATCAAGTGTGGACTACTTTGCTTGTTGAAAGATGATTGACAATAAATGCTTTCTTCCACTTATAGATGCATGTAGGTCAGGATCAGGACGTGAAACTAGCCATGAAACTATGAATTATATTGGTTACGACGTGAAATACAGTCGTGGTCAAAAGTGTACATACACTTGTAAAGAACATAATGTCATGGCTGTCTTGAGTTTCCAATTGGAGCACATACTTGTTTCATCTGACATCACATGGACAAAGATAAGACCTTCTGGAGGAAAGTTATGTGGTCAGATGAAACAAAAATGGAGCTGTTTGGCCACAATACCCAGCAATATGTTTGGAGGAGAAAAGGTGAGGCCTTTAATCCCAGGAACAACATTCCTACCGTCAAGCATGGTGGTGGTAGTATTATGCTCTGGGCCTGTTTTGCTGCCAATGGAACTGGTGCTTTACAGAGAGTAAATGGGACAATGAAAAAGGAGGATTACCTCCAAATTCTTCAGGACAACCTAAAATCATCAGCCCGGAGGTTGGGTCTTGGGCGCAGTTGGGTGTTCCAACAGGACAATGACCCCAAACACATGTCAAAAGTGGTAAAGGAATGGCTAAATCAGGCTAGAATGAAGGTTTTAGAATGACCTTCCCAAAGTCCTGACTTAAACGTGTGGACAATGCTGAAGAAACAAGTCCATGTCAGAAAACCAACAAATTTAGCTGAACTGCACCAATTTTGTCAAGAGGAGTGGTCAAAAATATAACCAGAAGCTTGTGGATGGCTACCAAAAGCGCCTTATTGCAGTGAAACTTGCCAAGGGACATGTAAGCAAATATTAACATTGACCCAGCACATTTCCTCACATTTTCAGTAGACTCATAATAAATTCATAAAAGAACCAAACTTCATGAATGTTTTTTGTGACCAACAAGTATGTGCTCCAATCACTCTATCACAAAAAAACAAGAGTTGTAGAAGTTATTGGAAACTCAGGACAGCCATGACATTATGTTCTTTACAAGTGTATGTCAACTTTTGACCACGACTGTATATCTGGTGACTCTGAGTTTTGTGTAAACACGTTGTTGCAAAACAGAGGACGTCAACCTCTCATAAATATGGTGTTTCTAAAACTGTTTGGTTTTCACGAACTACAGTACAGGCCAAAAGTTTGGACACACCTTCTCATTCACAACACAACTGATGGTCCCAAACCCATTGATAAAGCAAGGAATTCCACTAATCAACCATGATAAGGCACACCTGTGAAGTGAAAACCATTTCAGGTGACCACCTCTTCAAGCTCAAGGAGAGAATGCAGAGAGTGTGCAAAGCAGTAATCATAGCAAAGGGTGGCTATTTTGAAGCAACTAGAATATAAAACATGTTTTCAGTTATTTCACCTTTTCGTGTGAAGTACATAACTCCACATGTGTTCATTCATAGTTTTGATGTGACAATCTACAATGTAAATAGTCATGTAAATAAAGAAAACGTATTGAATGAGAAGGTGTGTCCAAACTTTTGGCCTATACTGTATATAGGTGTACACATTTTAATGAATATATAAATAATATAATATTAAGAGTATGTAAAAGTTGGACTCCTACCTTGTTTACTTCTCTGACAACCCCTTTAAAGTTTTGCAATCAATCATAAAAATCAAGCCACTAAAATGCACCAAACATGGATGAGAGTGGAGGTAGTGTTTTGAATTTTTCCCATCATGCTTTGTAATTAATTTAAATGGGTGTAATTATTATTTCTTTTGGACGTTTTTTTAAATATCCACAAATTGTGTTATATTGTATTATTGTGTGACCATGTTTGTTGGTTCTTTTATCTTTTTTGCACCATGACTAGGGAAGGTTGTTTACAAAGGGTCCGTGTAAGTACGTATGTTTTCAGTTATTTCACTTTTTTTTTGTTAAGTACATAACTCCACATGTGTTCCTTCATAGTTTTGATGTGACAATCTACAATGTAAATAGTCATGTAAATAAAGAAAACGTATTGAATGAGAAGGTGTGTCCAAACTTTTGGCCTATACTGTATATAGGTGTACACATTTTAATGAATATATAAATAATATAATATTAAGAGTACGTAAAAGTTGGACTCCTACCTTGTTTACTTCTCTGACAACCCCTTTAAAGTTTTGTAATCAATCATAAAAATCAAGCCGCTAAAATGCACCAAACATGGATGAGTGTGGGGGTTGTGTTTTGAATTTTTCCCATCATGCTTTGTAATGAATTTAAATGGGTGTAATTATTATTTCTTATGGATGTTTTTTTTAAATATCCACACATTGTGTTATATATTGTTATTGTTTGACCATGTTTGTTGGTTCTTTTTTCTTTTTGCACCATGACTAGTGGAGGTTGTTTACAAAGGGTTCATGTAAGTATGTTTTCAGTTATATCACCTTTTTTTTGTTAAGTACATAACTCCACATGTGTTCATTCATAGTTTTGATGTGACATTGTAAATAGTCATGAAAATAAAGAAAGCGCATTGAATGTGAAGGTGTGTCCAAACTTTTGGCCTGTACTGTATATAGGTGTACATATTTAATTGAATATATAAATAATATAATAGGATAATAAGAGTATGTAAAAGTTGGACTCCTACCTTGTTTACTTCTCTGACAACCCCTTTAAAGTTTTGTAATCAATCATAAAAATCAAGCTGCTGAAATGCATCAAACACGGATGAGTGTGGAGGTAGTGTTTTGAATTTTATTATTATTTATTTTGCACTTTTTTTTTTTAAATATCCACAAATTGTGTTATATTGTATTATTGTGTGACCATGTTTGTTGGTTATTTTTTCTTTTTGCACCATGACTAGGAAAGGTTGTTTACAAAGGGTTCATGTAAGTATGTTTTCAGTTATTTCACCTTTTTTTTTGTTCAGTGCATAACTCCACATGCCTTCAGTGACAATCTACAATGTAAATAGTCATGTAAGTAAAGAAAACCCATTGAATGAGAAGGTGTGTCCAAACTTTTGGCCTGTACTGTATATAGGTGTACATATTTTAATGAATATATAAATAATATAATAGGACATTAAGAGTATGTAAAAGTTGGACTCCTACCTTGTTTACTTCTCTGACAACCCCTTTAAAATTTTGCAATCAATCATAAAAATCAAGCCGCTAAAATGCACCAAACATGGATGAGTGTGGAGGTAGTGTTTTGAATTTTTCCCATCATGCTTCCATCCATCCATCCATTTTTTACCGCTTATTCCCTTTGGGGTCGCGGGGGGTGCTGGAGCCTATCTCAGCTACAATCGGGCGGAAGGCGGGGTACACCCTGGACAAGTCGCCACCTCATCACAGGGCCAACACAGATAGACAGACAACATTCACACTCACATTCACACACTAGGGCCAATCATGCTTTGTAATGACTTTAAATGGGTGTAATTATTATTTCTTTTGGACGTTTTTTTAAATATCCACAAATTGTGTTATATTGTATTATTGTGTTACCATGTTTGTTGGTTCTTTTATCTTTTTGCACCGTGACTAGGGAAGGTTGTTTACAAAGGGTCCGTGTAAGTACGTATGTTTTCAGTTATTTCACCTTTTTTTTTGTTAAGTACATAACTCCACATGTGTTCATTTGTAGTTTTGATGTGACAATCTCCAATGTAAATAGTCATGAAAATAAAGAAAACCCATTGAATGAGAAGGTGTGTACAAACCTTTTGGTTTAAAACGAAGCAGTGCATCATCATCATCACAAGATAATTCACCTTCATAGACAATCTATTTCAGGATAGTGTCAATAATGAAATATAAAGTTGGTAAACATGTGAGAGTAAGAAGTAAACAAACCTGTTCTGGGTGACACAACTTGACGTTTCTTGAAAAGTAGTTGATGTTGTCGCTCGTTATCCTCTCTTGTTGGACAAAATTCCTCCTCGTAATCTGTTATCGTTTTCGCGCACATTTTCACACAATCACAACACTTTACTCTCGCACTTGTGACTTGTTAGTAGCTAACAAGCTAAGCTAACTAGCAAGCTAAGCTAAGCTAACTAGCAAGCTAAGCTAGCACGAGAAGCAGCAAAGTGCGCTGAGGCGAATGTATCCGAACACTTTCAAATATTAACATTGTTTACTCCAATAAACAACATATATTTGTACATGTACGCGCTCATTAAAAAACAGAGAAGTATTCTAAACACGTCCTCTCCGTCGAACGCCATCTTGCTTTCTTATTGTCCTGTTTTGCCGACGTCACTACTCCATCCGTACGGAAAGACACGATCGGTTCACGCATGCGCGAAGTTTACGTCACTTCCTGGACTTGCAATTTTTTTTACGACGGAGCCTTTTATACAGCATTTGACTCTGTTGCACATCCATTTACTCTGCAAACCCTGAAACATTTTGGATTTGGACTCAAATTTGTTGCCACAATTCAAATGGTGTACACCAATATTGATAGTTGGGTAGCTCTCGACCAAGGGACATGTCTAAGATTTGACGTCAAACGATGAAGTGAAGTGAATTAGATTTATACAGCGCTTTTCTCTAGTGACTCAAAGCACTTTTACATAGTGAAACCCAATATCTAAGTTACATTTAAAGGCCTACTGAAATTAATTTTTTTTATTTAAACGGGGATAGCAGATCCATTCTATGTGTCATACTTGATAATTTCGCAATATTGCCATATTTTTGCAGAAAGGATTTTGTATAGAACAACGACGATAAAGTTTGCAACTTTTGGTCGCTGATAAAAAAAAAGCCTTGCCTGTACCGGAAGTAGCGTGACGTCACAAGTTGAAAGTCTCCTCACATTTCCCCATTGTTTACACCAGCAGCGAGAGCGGTTGGGACCGAGAAAGCGACAATTACCCCATTAATTTGAGCCAGGATGAAAGATTCGTGGATGAGGAACGTGAGAGTTAAGTATTAGAGTGCAGTGCAGGACACATCTTCTTTCGCTCTGACCGTAACTTAGGTACAAGGGCTCATTGGATTCCACACTCTCTCCTTTTTTTTTATTGTGGATCACGGATTTGTATTTTAAAGGGGAACATTATCACCAGACCTATGTAAGTGTCAATATATACCTTGATGTTGCAGAAAAAAGACCATATATTTTTTTAACCGATTTCCGAACTCTAAATGGGTGAATTTTGGCGAATTAAACGCCTTTCTATTATTCGCTCTCGGAGCGACGTCACATCGGGAAGCAATCCGCCATTTTCTCAAACACATTACAAACACCGAGTCAAATCAGCTCTGTGATTTTTTCCGTTTTTTCGACTGTTTTCCGTACCTCGGAGACATCATGCCTCGTCGGTGTGTTGTCGGAGGGTGTAACAACACGAACAGGGACGGATTCAAGTTGCACCAGTGGCCCAAAGATGCAAAAGTGGCAAGAAATTGGACGTTTGTTCCGCACACTTTACCGACGAAAGCTATGCTACGACAGAGATGGCAAGAATGTGTGGATATCCTGCGACACTCAAAGCAGATGCATTTTCAACGATAAAGTCAAAGAATTCTGCCGCCAGACCCCCAGGAAAAGAGAGCGGATGAGGGTATGTCTACAGAATATATTAATTGATGAAAACTGGGCTGTCTGCACTCTCAAAGTGCATGTTGTTGCCAAATATATTTCATATGCTGTAAACCTAGTTCATAGTTGTTAGTTTCCTTTAATGCCAAACAAACACATACCAATCGTTGGTTAGAAGGCGATCGCCGAATTCGTCCTCGCTTTCTCCCGTGTCGCTGGCTGTCGTGTCGTTTTCGTCGGTTTCGCTTGCATACGGTTCAAACCGATATGGCTCAATAGCTTCAGTTTCTTCTTCAATTTCGTTTTCGCTACCTGCCTCCACACTACAACCATCCCTTTCAATACATGCGTAATCTGTTGAATCGCTTAAGCCGCTGAAATCCGAGTCTGAATCCGAGCTAATGTCGCTATAAACTTGCTGTTCTATCCGCCATGTTTGTTTGTATCGGCATCACTATGTGACGTCACAGGAAAATGGACGAGTGTATATAACGATGGTTAAAATCAGGCACTTTGAAGCTTTTTTTAAGGATATTGCGTGATGGGTAAAATTTTGAAAAAAACTTCGAAAAATAAAATAAGCCACTGGGAACTGATTTTTAATGGTTTTAACCCTTCTGAAATTGTGATAATGTTCCCCTTTAAACCACCTCGGATACTATATCCTCTTGAAAATGAGAGTCGAGAACGCGAAATGGACATTCACAGTGACTTTTATCTCCACGACAATACATCGTGAAGCACTTTAGCTACGGATCTAACGTGATAGCATCGGGCTTAACTGCAGATAGAAACAAAATAAATAAACCCCTGACTGGAAGGATAGACAGAAAATCAACAATACTATTAAACCATGGACCTGTAACTACACGGTTAATGCTTTCCAGCCTGGCGAAGCTTAACAATGCTTTTGCTAACGAGGCCATTGAATCTAACTTAGCTACGGACCTCGACAGAGCTATGATAAAAACATTAGCTCTCCACCGACGCCAACCCTCATCTGCTCATCAACACCGAAGCTCACCTGCGTTCCAGCGATCGACGGAGCGACGAAGGACTTCACCCGATCATCGATGCGGTCGGCGGCTAGCGTCGGATAGCGCGTCTGCTATCCAGGTCAAAGTCCTCCTGGTTGTGTTGCTGTAGCCAGACGCTAATACACCGATCGCATCTACAGCTTTCTTCTTTGCAGTCTCCATTGTTCATTAAACAAATTGCAAAAGATTCACCAACACAGATGTCCACAATACTGTGTAATTTTGCGATGAAAACTGAGCTTTTTGTATTGGATACAATGGCGTCCCAATACTTCCGTTTCAACCATCGACGTCACGCGCATACGTCATCATACCTAGACGTTTTCAACCGGAAGTTTCGTAGGAAATTTAAAATTGCACTTTATAAGTTAACCCGGCCGTAATGGCATGTGTTGCAATGTTAAGATTTCATCATTGATATATAAACTATCAGACTGCGTGGTCGGTAGTAGCATACTTGCCAACCTTGAGACCTCCGATTTCGGGAGGTGGGGGGGTGGGGGTGGGGGGCATGGTCGGGGGTGGAACTGGGGCGTGGTTGTGGGCGGGGGCGTGATTAAGAGGGGAGGTGTATATTGACATACATATATATATTCCTTGTTATCACCAGGAAAGATGAGGTCACCTACCTAGGTTCCATTCTAGAGGCTAATCTTTCCTGTGATAAAATGGCAACCAAGGTAATCAAAAAGGTCAACCAACGAACAAGATTTCTCTACAGAATCTCCTCTCTGGTCAACAAAAGCACCATGAAGATTCTAGTGGGAACTCTCATTTAACCCTTTTTCGATTACGCTTGCACCTCCTGGTACCCTAGCACCTCCAAAACCCTCAAATCTAGACTCCAAACACATCAGATTACTTCTAGACCTCCACCCCAGATCACACCTCACTCCTACCCACTTCTCCAAAGTGGGCTGGCTCAGGGTGGAGGACAGAGTAAAACAACTTGCACTGAGCCTAGTCTATAAAATCCGCTACACCTCCCTGATACCGAAGTACATGTCAAACTACTTCCTTAACGTAAATGACCGCCATAACCACAACACCAGGGGGAGCTCCACTAACCACGTTAAACCCAGATTCTGATCTAACAAAGGTCTTAACTCATTCTCCTTCTATGCCACATCAATATGGAATGCACTCCCAACAGGTGTAAAAGAAAGGGCATCTCTATCCTCCTTCAAAACCGCACTAAAAGAACAACTTCAACCCTTAACTAACACCCTCCCCCTTCCACATCCCACCTCCCCGGATTGTAAATAATCAAATGTAAATAATCAAATGTAGATACTTATTCTTATGCTTTCTGATCTCTCTCTCTATGTCCACTACTTGCTGTACATATCCTACCATGTCAGTCCTACACTGTTTCAATGTCCATTTCTCTGATGATGCAATTGTTGATGACTAAAGTATTGATATCAACCCAACCTACCACCCCCCCACCCCTCCCTCCACATCCCACACCCCGGATTGTAAATAATGTAAATAATTCAATGTATATACTCTGATAATTCTCTTGTGTGAGGACTGTATAATGATGATAGTATATATATACATAGTATATATCTGTATCATGAATCAATTTAAGTGGACCCCGACTTAAACAAGTTGAAAAACTTATTCGGGTGTTACCATTTAGTGGTCAATTGTACGGAATATGTACTGTACTGTGCAATCTACTAATAAAAGCTTCAATCAATCAATCAATCAATCAATCAATCAATCAATCAATGTCTTGCCCAAGGACACAACGGCAGTGACTAGGATGGCGGAAGCAGGGATCGAACCTGGAATCCTCAAGTTGCTGGCACAGCCACTCTCCCAACCGTGCTATCCCGCCCCAAAGATAAGACAAGGCTGTGGAAGTTCACCTTTACTAGTCAGTTTTTCAATAAGGAAGGTATACTTTTTAATTACCAAGAATATATATATATATATATATATATTGCATTCTATTTTATTTACTTTGAATTTACAACCCCTCTGGCGCTGTTTTGTACTGTTTTTGTACTCATTTTGATTATTAATTCTCAACTGTTTGTAAATGTTGCAATTTATAAATAAAGGTATATAAAATAAAATAAAATAAAAAAAACAAAAGACACGATGGTTCCACGCATGCGCGAAAGTAAACGTCACTTCCTGTTTAAATTTTTTTACGACGGTGATATTTGAATGTTTTATTAATGTTTTGTATTAAAAAAAAATCACTTACTTAAGAGTAAAAGTGAACAAGAATAAAAACATGAATATGGGGTGGATTTAAAAAAGAAAAATCAGAGTATTATCGCCACATTTTTGTCGTTATCACCATATACATCTTATAAGTAGACGCAGCATCGCGCGCTACTGCCTACTGGCGCTGACGAGACGCGGGGCCGCCATCTTGGAGTGGTGATCCGCTCCACTCAGTGCAATTCATTTGGCAGGAGCAATGAACTGTCAGCGCATTTAATTTATCTTACCTCACTGAATACCACTGATTTTCACGCGTTTTTTTGTCATACGTGTAGCTATGATAAAGGACACATGTTTTGGCGTGTTTTATTATTCATAGTTTGCTTAATAGTAATAGAATATTCTTATATGATACTTGCCAACCCTCCCGATTTTCCCGGGTGTTGTGTATTGAGTAGAGATGCGCGGATAGGCAATTTATTTAATCCGCAACCGCGTCAGAAAGTCGTCAACCATCCGCCATCCACCCGATGTAACATTTGATCAGAACTGCACCCGCCCGCCATCCGCCCGCACCCGCCCGAAGTTTTATTTACGGAGGCAATAATTGAGCATGGATTTACAATCGCACTGGCTGATCACATGGGACAGTTAAATGTTTGTAATGCAACCTTTAAAAATCATTACGCGGTGATCGCGGTCCCAAAAATAAACTTTTCTTGCATGATAATGTCCAGAAAAATTCGCTTTATATTACTATAGAGTCCTTTTAACGAATGAGTTTGATGGTTTATCACAAACCTTAAATGAAAGAAGTCCTTTGTTCTCCTGCACCATGCGCGCGTGCGCTTTGGCCTTGCTTCGTGTTTGGTGCGCAATCCTGTCGGCTGTATTTCACAGCACGACATACTGTTAAAAGTGTTTATACTATTTATGCTTTCAAGTCCAAGTTGAAGAAATCTTGTTAAATGTTGACAGCATAACTACCAAAATACAGAAGTATGTCCTTAATATTTTTGCAGCGCTATTTCTGTTGAAAAGTTCAAATGATTACATTGGAGATGTGATGTGCCACTTTTCAAGTGTCTGATGGCTTAAATTAATTTTCATTAATTTTTCATATTTTGAATTCTTTTGAAAGGCTTACAAAAAAACTACATTTGAATTGTAATTCCATGCTATTGACAGGACTATTAATTTTAATGAAGTTAGCTTACCATGTTTACAGTATGATAATTGTGATAGAAATGTGAATTTTAGGCACAGAATATTTTTTACAATTGAACAAGGCAGTAGATTATACAAGCTTGGACAGAAAGTTAATAATGACACCAATTTTTTTTTTTATGGAATTGTTTAGTACTGTTTTACCATTTGTTTACTGTAAAAAGTGTTTATACTGTTTATACTTTCAATTAACAAATTGAAGTCTTGTGAAAGGTTGACAGGATAACTGGCATTAACTGTCAAAATAATTTCAAACTATTGAAGTTAGCTTACAGAATAAACATGCCAATCAACCCATATGATTTTTGCTGTAATATTTTTGTTTTGAAAAGTCACTGTGACTGATAGAAAAGTGATGGTTTTAGCAACATTTTAACCTGTCTGAATGCTAATAATCATTTTGTGTCGGGGGGCGAAGCCCTGAACCCTCCACCAGGACTTTGTCCTGGACCTACCGGGGCCTGCGGCCCTTGGACCCTGGCTACTAGGTTTTTCTGATTTCAAAAGTTGGCAGGTATGGTGAGGTTATAAAGCTTTTGCCTGTTAAAGAAAGGAGACTGATCCAATGCAGCACAGACTTTCGCGTGCCACGCTGTCACGACCCAGACGCACACCAGTGCGCAATCATATGGGAGCCGCGCTGAGCGCACCTCCAAGCGCGTCTCGCTGCCGGCGACGGCCAGGTATGGGCCCACGCTCCAGCGCCATCCATTTTCAGGGCTAGTTGATTCGGCAGGTGGGTTGTTACACACTCCTTAGCGGGTTCCGACTTCCATGGCCACCGTCCTGCTCTCTATATAAACCAGGGTGAGCCCCACCCCTTTCGTGAGCGCACTGCGCGCGGAGTGACCCCTGTTACGTGCCCCCGGCAACAGGGGTGGCGGGCAGGTAAGCTGCGCGGGCGGAGCGCACGGAGTGACCCCTGTTACGAGCCCCCGGCCACGGGGGTGGCGGGCAGGTAAGCTGCTTACCTGCTGCGCGTGACGCCGGCCGCGGCGAAGGCGGACGAGGCGGGGTGTCGGTGCGGTGGGCGCGGTAGTGACCCTGGACGTGCGTCGGGCCCTTCTCGCGGATCGCCTCAGCTACGGCTCCCGGTGGGGCCCTCTCGGGGGAAGGGGCCTCGGTCCCGGACCCCGGCGAGGCGTCCCTTCTCCGCTCCGTAAAAGTGTCCATCTCTTTTCTTTTTTTTTCTTCTGTTGTGGCATATGCAGCAGGTGCCTGCTCGTTTTTCGTATGTGGGTAACAATATTTAACTATGTATATATATTTCCGAATTGGTTTAACTGCCACCCGCAAAAAAAAAAAAAAAAAAAAAAAAAAAAAAAAAAAATCTAATTAATCCGCCCGACCCGACCCGCGCGCGGATAAAATCTTTTTTTTTTTTATTTCATCCGCCCGATCCGCGGATAATCCGCGGACTCCGCGGTTGTGCCCGCAAACCGCGCATCTCTAGTATTGAGCTTTGTTTTGTCTGCACTGTGTTACACCCAGTGACCACTAGGGGGAGAACCAGGTGGGTATATATTAGGTTGTACTTCTGTTCTCCATCCATCCATCCATCCATTTTCTACCGCTTGTCCCTTTCGGGGTTGCGGGGGGCGCTGGAGCCTATCTCAGCTGCATTCGCGCGGTAGGCGGGGTACACCCTGGACAAGTCGCCACCTCATCACAGGGCCAACACAGATAGACAGACAACATTCACACTCACATTCACACACTATAGCCAATTTAGTGTAGCCAATCAACCTATCCCCGGGTGCATGTCTTTGGAGGTGGGAGGAAGCCAGAGTACCCGGAGGGAACCCACGCAGTCACGGGGAGAACATGCAAACTCCACACAGAAAGATCCTGAGCCCAGGTATTATAACCCTAGGAAGTGGTGACGAGGTTTCTGCACATGCCAGTGTGCAACATTGGCACAGCTCAGAACCTCTTTGAGTCACTGAACACAGTGCTAAGGTAAATGTGAAGTCGCTAATGTGTAAATGTAAATACATTACAATATGCTAGGAGACAGACCACCAAGTAATATTGTACTTTGTTTATTCCTAGTGACAGAAAAATTGACTGGAGAAACGTTGTGGCATTTAATAGTGATAATGCCAGTGTCATGAAGGGGAAGCACAATTATGTTGTCAGCAGAATCAAAGACATGCAGCCATCCCTAATTGACATGGGATGGATCTGTCATCTGGTCCAGCTGGCCACAGGATGTGGCATTAGGGCTCTACGCCAGCCTATTGAAGACATCCTCAGCACTTCGACATCAGGTAAGCATATTGATATGCCGCATGTTACACTTGCACATAAGTTAAAAGAGAGCCTCTGTGCCACAATTTGACAGTTATTGGATGTCATTTTGGTACCCTGGCTTTTCATTATTTAACAATTTCTTTCCTATTTTTTTTTTTCTAAACCTTTCTCAACTTTAGTGCCAAACGTTGTGAAATCTTCAAAGAGTTTGTGGAGTTCACAGACTCAGAAACTCTGAAGATACTCTGATACTGTGCAACCCGGTGGCTCAGCTTGCTGACTTGCATAAACCGGGTGCTCAACCAGTGGGATGCACTGCAGGCATATTTTGCCAGTCATGAGGATGTGGAGAAGCCTGGCAAGGTGAAGATGCTGGGAGAGCATTTCTCCAGCAAGAAGACAAAGTTCTTCTTCCTCTTCCTCTCCCAGGCTCTGAAACCACTGGCAGAGTTCAATGTTTTGTTTCAGGTCAGCCAGCCTATCAAAAGATAAACTTAAATAATTATGATAATAAATAATGCTGTTATCATCATTTTTCTATATCTGATAATCCATCATGTGTTTCTAGGCTGAAGGAGTGATGGTTCATAGGCTGCACCAGGAGATGACCAGCCTGGTGAGATGATTAATGCGAAGATTTCTCCCTGCCAGCCTTATTGCTGATGTCCCACTGAAGGACATCAAGTTCAAGGATGCCAGCCTACAGTTGCCAGACAGCGAACTCTTTCTTGGAGCAGCTGCACAAAGCCTCGTGGAGGACAACATGGATTAACTTTTCTCCTCTGTCCCAATAATGATCAAGTAAACATTATGATTATTGTGTTATCCAAATCAGCTTACCTCCTGAGCGCTAACTAACTGATATCCCATCATACAATGGCTGTAATTTTTGATCTGATCATGTGTCACAGGGCAGTGAGAGACTTCTTTGTCACTGTGACCACATGCACATCCACATGATGACTGCATTCCCCCTCGACAACATGCTCGGGAGAGATGGAGGATTCCAGACTCTGGTGCATTTAATGAAGGCACTTTTGTGCGTGCCACACAGCAATGCATCATCAGAGAGGGTGTTCAGCATGGTTAGAAAGATAAAGACAGAGAATGGAACGAGGATGGACAATGTGTTATGTGTGTATATGTGTAAATAAATGAACACTGAAATTCAAGTATTTCTTTTTTTGTGTGTGTGTGTGTGTATATATGTGAATATTATATGTATATATATATATATTATATATATATATATATATATATATTATATATATATATATATATATATAATATATATATATATATTATATATACCGGTGTATATATATATATATATATATATATATATATATATATATATATATATCAGTGACGTGCAGTCACTAGAGGCAGGTGAGGCGGGGCCTCACCTGCCATCATGGAAAGAAAAAAAATGTAAAAAGAAAACATTTTTATTAAGTTGTTATATGTATCCAGTGATTATACTATAAAATTATTTTCCATTTAACTTCACCAGTTTTAGATAATTTTTATTCAAAATCGCTGAATTTCCACATTTGCCGTTCAAATACTGAGAAGAGACGGTGCGGTGAACAGCAGCCAGTTGAGGCACGTCACTGCGTTGTGCCTCAACATGGATTGCGAACTCGGCTAACTGCTGGCCTGCTGTGCAGTGAAACCGTATTGCTATAAGAATTATATCATACATTTCCATAGTTTAGTTAGCTGAGGTATATAATGTACAATGTATTTTGTCAACAACTGTATGTTTGTAACGTATTTCTTGTGCTGAGCGATCATAAAATGGCTGCAAAAGACGCACTGGCTGAGGCTTGCAGTAATTCGCCTCCTGCACCCTCGCCGTAGAATGCACGGCAACCCCTGACGGGAGTGTTATATCAACTAAAGCCCACACTTAAACTTTCCACGTGCAATATTGAATCTATTTAAAAAAGTTATTTCATAAGAAGCCAAAAAGTGCAAAAACAATAATGTTCGTATTGGAGGAGTTGTGAATGACTGCAGGGCCACAACATTAGGTACACCTGCAGACTGCAGGTGTACCTAATTCACAACTCCTCCAACACGAACATTATTGTTTTTGCACTTTTTGGCTTCTTATTAAATAACTTTTGTAACCTATTTTTATGGGCTATCCTCTTTGTGATGTTAAGATCCTGTTATGCGCTGTTATACAGTATATGCCTTGAGCTCTTATTTTGAAGGCGCTAAGAGCGGAAGTGATGACACGTTGGAGTGGAGCGGAAGTTTTTGAAAGAAGGTAAATAAAGTGGTCCTCGTGTAAACTGGAGCCTCCGTGTTTGTTATTTTGTAGTTTCATACAGTATAGGCGACATTTATAAACCCTCGGTTACACTTTTTTAAATAGACTCAATCTTGCACGTGGAAAGTTTAAGTGAGGGCTTTAGTTGATATAACACTCTCGTCAGGGGGTGCATTAATCCAGCACAACAGCGGCTCATGGACTTCATTTATAAGTAAAGGTAAGACAATAAAAACTTTTTTTTTTAATTAAATGCGCTTTTTTGTGTGCTACAGTTTGTATGTGTAAAGTTAAAGTTAAGTTAAAGTACCAATGATTGTCACACACACACTAGGTGTAATGAAATTTGTCCTCTGCATTTGACCCATCCCCTTGTTCACCCCCTGGGAGGTGAGGGGAGCAGTGGGCAGCAGCAGCGCCGCGCCCGGGAATAATTTTTGGTGATTTAACCCCCAATTCCAACCCTTGATGCTGAGTGCCAAGCAGGGAAGAATGCTGGTATGAGCTTTTAAACATAACCTGTTAACTGCTGCCAATCAAATGGTGAATAAGATACTCTTTAGGGTTCATATGTTTGTAAATCTGACTGTGATGAAGTCAGTGCCTCACCAGCCATCAACCTCACCGCACGTCACTGGTGTAGCTATGATAAAGGACACATGTTGTGCCTGCTGGGCTGGTCCATTTTAGAACATAGCTATCCATATAAAAAAATGTCATAGTGGTCGTGGTTTGCATTGATGTACTAGTACTAATAGTTTTCCCACCTCTGTAAACACCCCAACAATAATAAACATGTCAACCAAAAAGTGGTGCATAACCCTGGATACAGTTGGAGGTGTACCTAATGTAGTGGCCGTCACAAAAAGTTCGAGTGTGTTTATTGCACAAGAAAGAATTGTGCAAAGAGTCAACTCGGGCGTCTTTTGTCATGCTCACACTCTGAACGTTATCGCTCAATCAAACAGAAAAAGTTTCAAAAAAGAAAAAAAGAGAAAAAAAGAGGCGGGCGTGTGTCGGCGTTGGCTGCGGGGCCACACCTTCTTTTCCCCGGCGCCTCTGGATTGGCCCTTCGCGGTCTTCACCCTCTCGAGTTCCGCATCTCGGCTCGTTATTTAAGTCCCGCAGAACTTCCTCCTACAACAACGAGAGGAACCTCCTCCGCGCATCCTGGGAGACCGAACCTAAGACCACCGACAACATGTCCGAACAGTCGGCCTTCGACACCAACGTGGTCACCGTGACCCGCTTCGTCATGGAGGAGGGCAGGAAGGCCAAAGGCACCGGAGAGCTCAGCCGGCTGCTGAACGCGCTGTGCACGGCCGTCAAAGCCATCTCCAGCGCGGTGCGCAAAGCCGGCATCGCCCACCTGTAAGTATTTCTTCAACTACTCTGACTTATTAGGGTCCCATGATCCACCCTGAACGTCCACGTTGGCACAAACCAAAGCAGGGGAGCAGGTTTAGCTCGCACCAATCAGGAAGCGCATACCTGAGAGGCCACGCCCACTCAACCCTACAGCCCAGTCAGCATGCCTCAGCAGAAATTACAAATCTCAGTTTGATACTGTGGAGGTTACTCTTGTAACACCTCCATCGAAAAGTCCCGAGCAAGTTGGAACGTTACAAATATTAAGATAAAGTTGTGTGCGTTCCAGAGAAAAAAGTGGGGTGAATGCGAGACTAAAGCAGGGGTGTCAAACATACGGATTCGGCCCTTGAACAGATTTTATCCGGCCTGCGGGATGAGTTTGCAGAGTATAAAAATGAGCCAACATTTTTGAATGAAATAAACTGCTGCTCTAAATGTGTCCACTAGATGTCACAATAGCAATTTTTTGTATCTCTTTTAGATTATGGTACATATGCTAAAAAAAAACAACAACAAAAAAACATATGGTGTTCGTGCACCAGTCGAGGAAAATGAGCAAACTACATAAATAACATCCTGTAATTTGATTTTTATATAATTTTTTTTTTTTTGATAGATTGAAAATTAACACCAATGAGTTGACCGATGAACATCAATCAGTGTTTACTCATATAGCCCTAAATCACGAGTGTCTCAAAGGGCTGCACAAGCCACAACGACATCCTCGGCTCAGATCCCACATCAGGGCAAGAAAAAACTCAACCCAATGGGATAACAATGAGAAACCTTGGAGGGGACCGCAGATGTGGGGACCCCCTGGGTGACCGGTGCAATGGACGTCGAGTGGATCTAGCATAATATTGTGAGAGTCCAGTCTATCACATAATTTATTCAGAAAGTATAAATAACGACAAATAAAAATAGAATATTATTAACCGCGACATGTAAGTGTAAAAAAAACCCCAACAACATTGTGATTTGTACACTTTCAGAATGTGCTTGTTCTATTTTTAAACAAAGAAAACAATCTGAAGTTGTCTTTATTTTTAAGTTATCATGCCGGGATTTTACCAGTCCGGTCCACTTGGGAGTGGGTTTTTCTCCATCTTTAAATGAGTTTGACGCCTCTGTACTAAAGTGAGGATAAAAGTACAAAAAAAAGTTATATATACATTTTTAAAGATTCGGCGCGCATAGAACTTTGTAAGAACAAAGTCAGGATATGATGAGACAATAAAGTCGTAACATGAAACACTTTGTAATCTTACACAATATTGTCGTAGGATTATGGCAAAGTCGTATTTTTGGGAGAAAAAAGTTGTACTAAAAATATATGAGAAGAAAGTAATACAATTCAAAATAAAATAAGTTGTTTCACAATCCTCAAGCTGTGACGTGAAAAACATCGGAATATGGGAAAAAGGTCGGACTGCTAAGTAATATGAGGACGCAGGATAAGTGTAATTTTACAAATAAAGGTCATATTTTTTGAGGAACAAAAACTAATTTGCAATAATGAAGTGGTGATTGGTGAACAAAAAGTCGTAATGTTATGAAAATGAACTCGTAAGTTTAAGAAAATGACGCTGTTTTTCCAAGAGGAAATTCGTAATTTTGCAAGAATTAAGTCAAGATATGATGAGGCAATACAATAAAACCATACCATGAAACACGTAATGTTTTGAGAATAAAGTAGCAGCATTATGCAATAAAGTCATATTTTTTGAGAAAAAGTTGTGAACCAGAACTAAAGCTGTGACGTTAAAACTTTGCAATATATGAATAAAGTTGGACTCGTAAGTAATATCATGAAGACAAAAGTCGGGATATGATGAGACAATAAAGTCGTAACATGAAACACTTTGTAATCTTACACAATAATGTCGTAGGATTATGGCAAAGTCGTATTTTTGGGAGAAAAAAGTTGTACTAAAAATATGAGAAGAAAGTAATACAATTCAAAATAAAATAAGTAATTTCACGATCCTCAAGCTGTGACGTGAAAAACATCGGAATATGGGAAAAAGGTCGGACTGCTAAGTAATATGAGGACAAAGAATAAGTGTAACATTACAAAAAAAGGTCATTTATTTGAGGAAGAAAACATTTGCAATAATGAAGTAATTATTGGTGAACATTAAGTCGTAATGTTATAAAAATGAACTCGTAAGAGTAAGAAAATGACGCTGTTTTTCCGAGAGGAAATTTGTAATTTTGCAAGAATTAAGTCAGGATATGATGAGACAATAAAGCCATACCATGAAATACTTAATGTTTTGAGAATAATGTAGCAGAATTATGACAATAAAGTCAATTTGAGAGAAATCTCTTGTGGTCTAAATCTAAGGCTGTGACGTGAAAAACACCGCAAAATGAAAATAAAGTAACAAAGTAAGTAAAATCATAAGGACAAAAATAAGTGTAATATTGCAAAAAAAGACATACTTCTTTGAGAAATAAAGTTATTTCGAAGAATGAAGTGGTGATTGGTGAATAAAAATTTGTAATGTTATGGAAATAAACTCATAAGATTAAGAAAATTAAGATGTTTTTCCCGTGAGGAAATTAGTAATTTTGCAAGAATAAAGTCAGGATATGATGAGGCAATAAAGGCATAACATGAAACAGAATAATGTAGCAGCACTATGACAATAAAGTCATATTTTTTGAGAAAATGTTGTGAACCAGATCTAAAGCTGTGACATTAAATACATTTGCAATATATGAATAAAGTCGGACTCGTAAGTAATATCATGAGGACAAAAGATAAGTGTAATATTACAAAAAAAGGTCATACTTTTTTGAGAAAAATGTTGGAATTTGCAAGGGCGAAGTGATGATTGGCGAACAAAAAGTCGTAACGTTATGGAAATAAACTCATGAGATTAAGAAAATGAAGCTGTTTTTCCCGAGAGGAAATTCGTAATTTTGCAAGAATAAAGTCAGGATATGATGAGGCAATAAAGACATAACATGAAACATGTAATGTTTAGAGAATAATGTAGCAGCATTATAGCAATGAAGTCATATTTTTTAGGGGGAAAAGTTGTGATCCAGATCTAAAGCTGTGACGTTAAAAACATCGCAATATGAGAATAAAGTCGGATTCGTAACTAATAGAATGAGGACAAAAGATGAGTGTAGTATTACAAAGAGAAAACTCTTCGAGAAAACTGTTCTAATTTGCACGAATGAAGTGGTAATTGGGGAACAAAAAGTCGTAAAGTTACGATATTAAAGTCCTTAGATTAAGAAAATAAAGATATCTAAGAGACGAGAATTGTAATTTTGCAAAAATGAAGTCATAGTATGATGAGGCAATAAAGGCATAACATGAAACATGTAATGTTTAGAAAATAATGTAGCAGCATTATAGCAATGAAGTCATATTTTTTGGGGGAAAAGTTGTGATCCAGATCTAAAGCTGTGACGTTAAAAACATCGCAATATGAGAATAAAGTCGGATTCGTAACTAATAGAATGAGGACAAAAGATGAGTGTAGTATTACAAAGAGAAAACTCTTTGAGAAAACTGTTCTAATTTGCACGAATGAAGTGGTAATAGGTGAACAAAAAGTCGTAAAGTTACGATATTAAAGTCCTTAGATTAAGAAAATAAAGATATCTAAGAGACAAAAATTTTAATTTTGCAAAAATGAAGTTATAGTATGATGAGGCAATAAAGGCCTAACATGAAACACGGTGTAATGTTACAAGAATAATGTGGTAGCTTTATGGCAATAAAGTTATATTTTTTTACAGAAAAATGTCGTGATCCAAATATAATGCTTTGAGGTAAAACAAACATCGTAATATGAGAATAAAGTCGGACTTGTAAGTAATATCATGAGAGTAAAATATAAGTGTAATATTCCAAAAATGTGGGAATTTGCAAGAATGAAGTAGTGATTGGCGAACAAAAATTTGTAAAGTTACGATATAAAAGTCATAAGATTAAGAAAACAAAGCTGTTATCTCAGGGAGGAAATTCGCAATTTTGAAAGAACGAAGTCAGGATACGATGAGACAATAAAAGTGTAACATGAAACACGTTGTAATGTTACGAGAATAATGTGCTAGCATTATCGCAATAGTCATATTTTGGGAGAAAATAATAATGATACAAATCTAAAGGTATGACCTGAAACCAATCGTTATGTGTTAACATTGTAGTATTATTAGGACAAAAAAGTTGTTTATTTTTGTAAATGTTACAAAATAATTGTCAAGTTTCCCTGACAAATAAGTTGTACATTGCAAGAATAAAGTATTGATGGAAAAAATTAAATCATAATGTTACGGAACAAAACCTCACAAGATTATGATGATAAAAGCTTGTTTAGATAAGTTGCAAGAAAAAAGTATTTGATGGAAAAAATTAAGTCATAATGTCACGAAAAAAACCCTCATAGGATTATGATAATAAAGGCTTGTTTAGAGAAAGAAATAAGTTGTAACATGATGAGGCATGACATAAAATTACGAGAATAAAATCATATCTTCTGGAAAAGTCGTAACACAGCAAAACTGTTGTGACACAAAAAAAGTCATAACACCAGAATATATTATGAGAATAAAGTTGCAATATTATTACAAAGAGCTCTAATATTAAAAAAAAAAAAAACGCTTAATGAAACTCGGAATCATATTAAAAAATTAATTTTTAACGTAAAAAAGACAAAGTACTTATAACAAAAATAGTGTCAATTATGAAAACAACGTTGTGTTACGTGAAAAAGGTGCAGATACAAAAAATTGTAAAGAAAAAAAAGTAGTAATGGATAACTCTACAAAAATAAAATTATAATTTTGTTGAAAGGTAAAAGATAGTTGAAATATTACAAAATGAGTCCTACATTTAGACAAAAGTCATAACATTACAAAAAAATACAGTTGAAGTGTTACAAAAAATAAAGTATATGTAGCCACGGTTGAATTATTGTACTAATCCTACCAAATAGTCTTTAATTCATAGACAAAAGTGGTAATATTATGGAAGAAAAAAGTAATATTCTAGGACCCTATTTAAAGAGTTGTAGATGCTCCTCCACATTGAGAGGAGCATCAAGGGGGTCCGGGCATCTGGTGAGATTGCCCCCTGCACGCCTTTCTGGGGAGGTGTTTAGAGCGTGTCCGACCGGTAGGAGACCACGAGGAGGACCCAGGACACGTTGGAGAGACAATGCCTCCCAGCTGGCCAGGGAATGCCTCGGGATCCCCCGGGAAGATCTGGACAAAGTAGCTGGGGGGGGAGAGGGAAGTCTGGCATTCTCTGCTTAGGCTGCTGCCCCCGCGACACGACTTCGGATAAGCCAAAGAAGAGGAATGGATAGATGACCCACACAGTATAGGCAAGCATCAGCAGATACAAACCCCGTTTCCATATGAGTTGGGAAATTGTGTTAGATGTAAATATAAACGGAATACAATGATTTGCAAATCCTTTTCAACCCATATTCAATTGAATGCACTACAAAGACAATATATTTGATGTTCAAACACATAAACTTTATTTTTTTTTTTGCAAATAATAATTAACTTAGAATTTCATGGCTGCAACACGTGCCAAAGTAGTTGGGAAAGGGCATGTTCACCACTGTGTTACATGGCCTTTCCTTTTAACAACACTCAGTAAACATTTGGGAACTGAGGAGACACATTTTTTAAGCTTCTCAGGTGGACTTCTTTCCCATTCTTGCTTGATGTACAGCTTAAGTTGTTCAACAGTCCGGGGGTCTCCGTTGTGGTATTTTAGGCTTCAAAATGCGCCACACATTTTCAATGGGAGACAGGTCTAGACTACAGGCAGGCCAGTCTAGTACCCGCACTCTTTTACTATGAAGCCACGTTGATGTAACACGTGGCTTGGCATTGTCTTGCTGAAATAAGCAGGGGCGTCCATGGTAACGTTGCTTGGATGGCAACATATGTTGTTCCAAAACCTGTATGTACCTTTCAGCATTAATGGCGCCTTCACAGATGTGTAAGTTACCCATGTCTTGGGCACTAATACACCCCCATACCATCACAGATGCTGGCTTTTCAACTTTGCGCCTATAACAATCCGGATGGTTCTTCTCCTCTTTGGTCCGGAGGACACGACGTCCACAGTTTCCAAAAACAATTTGAAATGTGGACTCGTCAGACCACAGAACACTTTTCCACTTTGTATCAGTCCATCTTAGATGAGCTCAGGCCCAGCGAAGCCGACGGCGTTTCTGGGTGTTGTTGATAAACGGTTTTCGCCTTGCATAGGAGAGTTTTAACTTGCACTTACAGATGTAGCGACCAACTGTAGTTACTGACAGTGGGTTTCTGAAGTGTTCCTGAGCCCATGTGGTGATGTCCTTTACACACTTATGTTGCTTGTTGATGCAGTACAGCCTGAGGGATCGAAGGTCACTGGCTAAGCTGCTTACGTGCAGTGATTTCTCCAGATTCTCTGAACCCTTTGATGATATTACGGACCGTAGATGGTGAAATCCCTAAATTTCTTGCAATAGCTGGTTGAGAAAGGTTTTTCTTAAACTGTTCAACAATTTGCTCACGCATTTGTTGACAAAGTGGTGACCCTCGCCCCATCCTTGTTTGTGAATGACTGAGCATTTCATGGAATCTACTTTTATACCCAATCATGGCACCCACCTGTTCCCAATTTGCCTGTTCACCTGTGGGATGTTCCAAATAAGTGTTTGATGAGCATTCCTCAACTTTATCAGTATTTATTGCCACCTTTCCCAACTTCTTTGTCACGTGTTGCTGGCATCAAATTCTAAAGTTAATGATTATTTGCAAAAAAAAAAATGTTTATCAGTTTGAACATCAAATATGTTGTGTTTGTAGCATATTCAACTGAATATGGGTTGAAAAGGATTTGCAAATCATTGTATTCCGTTTATATTTACATCTAACACAATTTCCCAACTCATATGGAAACGGGGTTTGTACATTTTTAAACATTATTGACTTTAGTGACAGAACTTAGGTTTACTCAACCCCAGGCTTCCTCTCATTTGAGGACATGCAGAGTCATGCATACGTGGTGTCATTTACCTTCTACTGTACTTCCTAAAAACATCAATCATGAGTAAAGTTTGATCCAGCGAATAAATCTCCTTATATACACTTCTGAGAACAAGCGTGCTCTGCAGTGGTCTTTTGTGTTTTATAGACATCCGCTGTTTTTTAGGATATAGGATACTGATAACTGTAACGATATTTAACAAGTACCAGTCAGTGAGTCCCCATCCTTGACTTCCGATTCATTGACGGACCGTCCCTCGTCCTCTTGTGTCTACACCAGCTACGGTATCGCGGGCAGCACCAACGTGACGGGTGACCAGGTGAAGAAGTTGGACATCTTGTCCAACGACCTGGTCATCAACATGATCAAGGCGTCCTTCACCTCCTGCCTGCTGGTGTCGGAGGAGAACGAAAAAGCCATCGTTGTGGATCCCGAGACCAGGGTACCCCAAAACGCAACTAAAAGCATAGTTTTGTCAGGAACTACTTTCTGGAACTGACCACACAGTTCCTCTCTTCAGGGCAAGTACATCGTATGTTTCGACCCTCTGGATGGTTCCTCCAACATCGACTGTCTGGTATCCATCGGAACCATCTTCGCCATCTATAAGAAGGTACGTCACTCTTTCCTCTAACGTCCTAAATGGTAAGACGGTAATGCCCACCGTCACGTCTTGCAGGCCACAGACGACGAGCCGCGCGAGAAGGACGCCCTGCAGCCCGGCAGGAACCTGGTGGCGGCGGGCTACGCCCTCTACGGGAGCGCCACCATGATGGTGCTCTCCACCGGCCAGGGGGTCAACTGCTTCATGCTGGACCCGGTCAGTACACAGTCTAACGAGGTCCAGTACAGCAGCCAATGTTACTTTAACCTAACACAAACTCAAATGAGTCATGATTCCATTTAGACCAAATACAGTTTGGATCCAAATTCACACCATTTTTGGAACACCAACAATAACTGAAAAAATAGAGTTTGATAAAAATTTGGCGGGGGATCAAAATCTACAATAAATGCTATTTTTTAACTATAGGTAACTATATGTATAACCCAGTGACGTGCGGTGAGGTTGATGGCTGGTGAGGCACTGACTTCATCACAGTCAGATTTACAAACATATGAACCCTAAAGAGTATCTTATTCACCATTTGATTGGCAGCAGTTAACGGGTTATGTTTAAAAGTTCATACCAGCATTCTTCTCTGCTTGGCACTCAGCATCAAGGGTTGGAATTGGGGGTTAAATCACCAAAAATTACTCCCGGGCGCGGCGCCGCTGCTGCCCACTGCTCCCCTCACCTCCCAGGGGGTGATCAAGGGGATGGGTCAAATGCAGAGGACACATTTCACCACACCTAGTGTGTGTGTGACAATCAGTGGTACTTTAACTTAACTTTAACTTTACACATACAAACTGTAGCACACAAAAAAGCACATTTAATTAAAAAAACGTTACTATGGTCTTACCTTTACTTATAAGTGCGGGAACAGTGGTGTTCGTGTTGGAGGAGTTGTGAATGAATGAAATATGAAATCCGTGCTGCAGTCTGCAGGTGTACCTAATGTTGTGTCCTTGCAGTCGTTCACGGCTCCTCCGGCGTGAGCATTGTTGTTTTTGCACTTTTTGGCTTCTTGTTAAGTGACTTTTTTTGGGTGGATTCGGTCTTGCACGTGGAGGGTTTGGGTGTGGGCTTTGGTTGGTGTGGCGCTCCCGTCGGGGGGTGCATTCTGCGGCGGGGGTGCATTAACCGGCACCAGGAGGCGGGATTACTGCGAGCCTTACACAGTGCGTCTTCGCAGCAGTTTTCTGATTGCTCAGCACAAGAAATACGTTACACACATACAGTTGTTGACAAAATACACTGTACATTATATACCTCAGCTAACTAAACTATGGAAATGTATAATATAGTTCATATAGCAATACGGTCTCACTGCACAGCAGGCCAGCAGTTAGCCGAGTCCGCAATCCATGTTGAGGCACAACTGAGTGACGTGCCTCAACTGGCTGCTGTTCACCGCACCGTCTCTTCTCAGTATTTGAACGGCAAATGTGAAAATTCAGCGATTTTGAATGAAAATAATCTAAAACTGGTGAAGTTAAATGGAAAATAACTTTATAGTATAATCACTGAATACATATAACAATTTAATAAAAATTTTTTTTTTTTTAATTTTTTTTCTTTCCATGATGGCAGGTGAGGCCCTGCCTCACCTGCCTCCAGTGACCGCACGTCACTGGTATAACCATCAAATAGTTGATTACATTTGGTGTGCATCAATATTTAGATCTGACTGTAACAACTCAAATAGTTTTCAAAATATTTAAAATGTATATAATTCATAGAACTTTTGATCTTGATCCTGTCATCCTGATGTTAAACCAGACCAATAATTTGTAATACAGGTACATAATAAATGTAAATTACTAATATTTGTATATTAACTCATGGACTGATCTGGATTAAATCTGGTGTGTATACAGATCCTTTTTTTTTTTTTACATAGACTTAACGGAAATTGTTACAAACTGATTTTGATCAAATTTGGTGTGGATCAAGATCGTTTCTGAAATATGGACTTAACTCATTGCTAACAGATTTTTTTAATCAAATTTGGTGTGGATCCAAATCCCTTTTGCAACATGAAAATGATCGGATTGTAAACCGATTTCCATCAAATCTGGTGTGGATTCAGATTATTTTTGTAAATTTGACATTACTTACATTGTTAAAATATTTAAATACAATCTGGTGTGGACCCAGATCCTTTTTTGCACCATAAAAATTATCAAATTGTAAACCGATTTCAATCAAATCTGGTGTGGATTCAGATAATTTTTGCAACATGGGCATTATTTATATTGTTAACAGACTTTAATCAAATCTGGTGTGGATCCAGATTATTTTTGTAAATTTGACATTAATTACATTATTAACATATTTAAATCGAATCTGGCGTGGACCCAGATCCTTCTTTGCAACATAAAAATGATTGAAGTATAAACCATTTTTAATCAAATCATGTGTTGCTCCAGATCCTTATTGCAACATGAAAATTATTGAATTGTAAATCGATTTCCATTAAATCTGGTGTGGATCCAGATTATTTTTGTAAATGTGACATTACTTACATTGTTAACATATTTAAATTGAATCTTGCGTGGATCCAGATCCTTTTTTGCAACATAAAAATGATCAAATTGTAAACCGATTTTAATCAAATCTGGTGTGGATTCAGATCATTTTTGCCACATGGGCATTACTTATATTGTTAACAGACTTTAATCAAATCTGGTGTGGATCCAGATTATTTTTGTAAATGTGACATTACTTACATTGTTAACATATTTAAATCGAATCTGGCGTGGATCCAGATCCTTTTTTGCAACATAAAAATGATCAAATTGTAAACCGAGTTCAATCACATCTGGTGTGGATTCAGATCATTTTTGCAACATGGGCATTACTTATATTGTTAACAGACTTAAATCAAATCTGGTGTGGATCCAGATTATTTTTGTGAATTTGACATTACTTACATTATTAACATATTTAAATCAAATCTGGCGTGGACCCAGATCCTTTTTTGCAACATAAAAATGATCAAATTGTAAACCGATTTCAATCAAACCTGGTGTGGATTCATATCATTTTTGCAACATGGGCATTACTTATATTGTTAACAGACTTAAATCAAATCTGGTGTGGATCCAGATTATTTTTGTAAATTTGACATTACTTACATTATTAACATATTTAAACCGAATCTGGCGTGGATCCAGATCCTTATTGCAACATGAAAATTATTGAATTGTAAATCGATTTCCATTAAATCTGGTGTGGATCCATATTATTTTTGTAAATGTGACATTACTTACATTGTTAACATATTTAAATCGAATCTTGCGTGGATCCAGATCCTTCTTTGCAACATAAAAATGATCAAATTGTAAACCGATTTCAATCAAATCTGGTGTGGATTCAGATCATTTTTGCCAGATGGGCAATACTTATATTGTTAACAGACTTCAATCGAATCTGGCATAGATCCAGGTCCTTTTTGCAACATGAAAATGATTGAAGTATAAACCATTTTTAATCAAATCATGTGTTGCTCCAGATCCTTATTGCAACATGAAAATTATTGAATTGTAAATCGATTTCCATTAAATCTGGTGTGGATCCAGATTATTTTTGTAAATGTGACATTACTTACATTGTTAACATATTTAAATCGAATCTTGCGTGGATCCAGATCCTTTTTTGCAACAAAAAAATTATCAAATTGTAAACCGATTTCAATTAAATCTGGTGTGGATTCAGATCATTTTTGCAACATGGGCATTACTTATATTGTTAACAGACTTTAATCAAATCTGGTGTGGATCCAGATTATTTTTGTAGATGTGACATTACTTACATTGTTAACATATTTAAATCGAATCTGGCGTGGATCCAGATCCTTTTTTGCAACATAAAAATGATCAAATTGTAAACCGATTTCAATCACATCTGGTGTGGATTCAGATCATTTTTGCAACATGAGCATTACTTATATTGTTAAATGTGACATTACTTACATTGTTAACATATTTAAATCGAATCTGGCGTGGACCCAGATCCTTTTTTGCAACATAAAAATTATCAAATTGTAAACCGATTTCAATCAAATCTGGTGTGGATTCAGATCGTTTTTGCCACATGGGCATTACGTATATTGTTAACAGATTTTACTCAGATCTGGCATAGATCCAGGTCCTTTTTGCAACATGAAAGTTATTGAATTGTAAACCGATTTCCATTAAATCTGGTGTGGATCCCGATCCTGCTTGCAACATAAACATGACACAATGTATTAAAAGATTTCAATCAAGTTTAGTGTAGATTCACATGGTTTTTGCAACATGGACATTACTTATATTGTTAACAGATTTCAATAAATCTGACGTGGCTCCAGGTCCTTATTGCAACATGAAAATTATTAGATTGTAAATCGATTTCCATTAAATCTGGTGTGGATCCCGATCCTGCTTGCAACATAGACATAACACAATGTATTAAAAGATTTCAATCAAATTTAGTGTAGATTCACATGGTTTTTGCAACATGGACATTACTTACATTTTTAACAGATTTCAATAAATCTGACATGGATCCAGATCCTATTTGCAACAATAACTCAAATTGTTGTGAACTGATTTTAAACGCATGTGGTGTGGATCCAGATCGTTTTTCCTATGTGAACATGACTCAAATTGTTAACAGATTTCAACCAAATCTGTTGTGGATCCAGATTTGAATCAAACTAGTGCAGATTCTGATCCTTTTTGTGACATGGATTCTCCATTTGTGAACTGATTCTGATCAAATTTAGGTGTTGAGCTGGATCGTTTTTGCAACAAATTTCAATCAAATGGGTGTGGCTCCGGACTCTTTTTGCAATATGGACGTAAATCAAATTGCTGTGAACTCCTTTTAAACAATTTTGGTGTGGATATTTATTTACGATATTGACCCAACTCAAATTGTGAACAAATGTTGTTGGTGTAGAATCAGATTTCGATGAT